>NC_081185.1:28468224-28636961 GCF_029867415.1 Vicia villosa
GATTTCCTGATTAAATCCTGCTGAGTCACAAGTAGCAAACACAAGCTATGCAATTTGTTAGAGATGCAAATGATGCATATGCAATGATATGAGGTGGTATCTTAGGTCAAAAATTGGGGTATGACAGATGCCCCTATTTAAGTTTCTTCAACCTGAGACATGAAGATTGAAAATCTTCGTTTTGATAGGGTGGAAGAGACTTAAATATCAGAAGACGCGAATTTTGGACCTAAGATACCAAAATTGCGAATGATGCAAGGATATCTTTACCGAGGGATATCAAACTGACTCCACTGGGGAAAAGAGATCGGGAAGGATGTCTCAATCCGTTTTAGGAAGAGAATCCGTTTTTTCGGGAAAGCAAGTGTATGCTTTCACCGGGGAATGATAGCTTTGTAAGAAAAGCTTACCTATCGACATTATCGACTATCAGCATGGGGATAGACTTGTTTAATAATGCGAAGGTGAAAGGTATGAAACTGTATTACCGACTATCAGCATGGTGATAGACTTGACAAGGTAAAAAGAGTTTCAAAGGTTCGGTTAATATTATCGACTATCAGCCTTGTGATAGACATGTTAAATAATATAACCAGAACAAAAGGTTACCGACTACCAGCCTCGTGATAGCGGTTTTGAAGACATGATCAATTATCAGCCGAGTGATAAAATGATCCTGGAGACTTTGCTAGGGAAATTACTGGATATTCAGCCTTGTGAACAGTAATAAGGCCCTGATTGTCAAATGGTCTTCATGATTGATTTCCTTGAGAGGAAAAATCTTTTGAAAGAAACATAAACTGCTCAGATGATGAGGCTATTGTTTATGGTCTGTTTTTTCTTGACTCTATTTGGAGAATCGGAATTTGAATTTTTGGTAAAGACAAGGTTCTAACCAAGAATGAATTGGAAAGAAACAGTCAAACAAGACTTTGTACCCAATGAGGAATGAACTCGACTGGGGATTTTCTCCTTTGTTTTGAGAGGAGAAACTAAAGCAACCTTCTTCCACGAGGAATGATCTCAGTGGGGAACTGGAGAAAGAAGATGTTCTTTCTGCTTATGGGTGACAACCTACTGGAGAGATGACACGCCCATATCTGCTTTCTTTTTTTTCTTTTTCTTTTTTTCTCTTTTCTTTTTCTTCTTTTTTGGGATAGATATATCCTGAACAAGTGATTATTGAAGCAAACATTGAAAAATGCAAGAATGCATAAATGATGCAAATATGTATGAATGATGAATGTCATGAATGTAGCATGCATACTGACAATACTGACAGACAAAGAAGTATATACTGGAGACGGACCGACGTCGCAATACAACCAGATACTTGGCAAATGTTTTTCAACACGTTGTAGATAGCACGGGTGATGAATGGTGCTGCATGTTTTAAACTTCTCTGGGGAAGATAAGCATCTTTTCTTATTGAGATGGAAGAACCTTTTCACTGGAGATGGAAAATCTTCGTTACTGGGGATAAAAGACCTTCTTCACTTCTTCAATGGGGATAGAAGAGCTTCTTCAGAAGAGCTTCTTTACCTCGAGGGATAATTGCTTCAAGAATTCTTTTCTGGGACAAGAATACCGTTGTCTCAACAATTTTTCAGGGAGAATCCTTTTGTTCATCCTATGGAGACGACTGCTGATGTTCCTTCCGTTGTTCACAACTCAAAGGAAAATTTCGCTTTTATTTTGAAAAAGAAAAGTGAAGTAAATTCATTTAAAACTTATTTTTTTCTTTCTTTTTTTCAAAAGTGAATAACACAATTAAAGCGTCATTTTGCAAGCTGAAAGAAATTAAAGATTGCAAACAAATGGGCACAAGGCTCAAATTTATTTAATAGGATGGTAATCAGCTAAAGGCGTGATTCCATGGAGTATTTACAAAAGTTGGAAATGGTAATTATGCGGAAAAGGCTACATTGAAAGCAATAACCACTATTCCCCCTAACAACTTTGAGTTCCAACTGTGCTTGTCGCTTCAGATTGGCGATGATTTGATTGAAGATCCTTTGATGAAAAAGACTCCTCAGGTGACGAAGTACGGACTGATGCAGTTACTTTGTCATTAATCCCTAATTTTTGCCTAGATTGCCCTTTCAGGTTTTCAATCTACCAGGATGAATTTTTTCTGTTTATTGTCTCTAATTTTTGCCTGGACCGCCCTTTCGGGTTTTCAGTCCACCGAGACGCTCATTTTTGCCTAAGTCGCCCTTTGCGGGTTTTCGACTTACCGAGCTGTTCTTTTGTATCTTTTTTAGACAAAGTATTTCTTGACTGCATCAGCATTCACAGGATGTGGGAGTTCATCACCATCCATGGTCGCAAGAGTCATGGCGC
The DNA here is from genome assembly GCF_029867415.1 of Vicia villosa. Lineage (NCBI taxonomy): Eukaryota > Viridiplantae > Streptophyta > Magnoliopsida > Fabales > Fabaceae > Vicia > Vicia villosa. Next base: position 28,470,568 of record NC_081185.1, read on the forward strand.
CGCCAGAAAATGTTCTTTTGACAACATACGGGCCTTCGTAATTAGGAGACCATTTGCCCCTAGAATCTGGTTGAAAAGACAAGATCTTTTTAAGCACGAGGTCGCCTTCTTGAAATTCACGAGGTCGAACCTTTTTGTTGAAAGCTTGTTTCATCCTTGCTTGGTATAACTGTCCATGGCATAGAGCAGTCATACGTTTTTCTTCGATTAAGTTCAACTGATCGTATCTGCTTTGACACCATTCAGCCTCTGATAACTTAGTTTCCATGAGGACTCTCATTGATGGGATTTCAACTTCTACGGGGAGCACAGCTTCCATGCCGTATACTAGAGAAAAGGGAGTTGCCCCTGTTGAAGTACGCACTGAAGTACGGTACCCATGTAAAGCAAATGGCAGCATTTCATGCCAGTCTTTGTAAGTGACGACCATTTTCTGGACGATCTTCTTAATGTTCTTGTTGGCGGCTTCGACGGCGCCGTTCATTTTTGGTCTGTAAGGAGAAGAGTTATGATGCTCAATCTTGAATTCCTCACACAATTCTTTCATCATCTTGTTGTTCAAGTTTGAACCATTGTCAGTAATGATCTTGCTGGGAACACCATATCGGCAAATGATGTTGTTCTTGATAAACCTCACAACCACTTGTCTTGTAACATTGGCGTAAGATGCTGCTTCGACCCATTTGGTGAAGTAATCAATTGCTACTAAGATGAAACGATGACCGTTTGAAGCTTTCGGTTCGATCATTCCAATCATGTCGATACCCCACATGGAAAAAGGCCACGGAGATGATAGAACGTTGAGTAGAGTCGGTGGCACATGGATCTTATCTGCGTAGATCTGGCACTTGTGACATCTTTTCACGTGTTTATAACAGTCAGATTCCATTGTCAACCAATAGTATCCTGCTCTTAAGATCTTTCTTGGACATTGCATGCCCATTTGAATGAGTTCCAAAGGACCCTTCATGCACTTCATGCATTAACATGTCTGCTTCGTGTCTGTCCACGCATCTGAGCAAAACCATGTCGAAATTTCTTTTGTATAGCACATCTCCGTTCAGGAAGAAACTGCCAGAAAGCCTCCTTAGAGTTTTCTTATCTTTGTTTGATGCCCCAAGCGGGTACTCTTGAGTTTGAAGGAAGCGCTTGATGTCGTGGAACCACGGTTTATCATCGATGACTGCTTCAGTTGCAAACACATAGGCGGGCCTTTCAAGGCGCGTGATTCTGACTGTAGGCATATCATTCCAGTGATTGACTTTGAACATGGAAGATAGAGTAGCCAAGGCGTCTGCCATTCGATTCTGATCTCGAGGTATATGATGCAATTCAACCTTGTTGAAGAAAGTCAACAGACGTCTTGCATAATCTCTGTAAGGAATCAAGCCAGGGTGGTAAGTTTCCCACTTGTCTTTGATTTGGTTGATCACAAGGGCTGAATCTCCATATATGTCTAGGATTTTGATCCTTAAGTCAATGGCTTCTTCGAGACCCATGATACAAGCTTCATATTCTGCGATGTTGTTGGTGCAATCAAATAGTAGTCTGGCGGAGAATGGGATATGAGTACCCTTGGGAGTGATGATGATTGCCCCAATTCCATTGCCAAAAGCGTTTACTGCTCCATCAAAAATTAGGCCCCATCTTGATCCAGGCTCAGGACCTTCTTCTGGTAACGGTTCGTCACAATCTTTCATCTTCAAGTACAAGACATCTTCATCAGGAAAGTCAAACTTGAGAGATTGATATTCATTAATTGGTTGATGCGTCAAGTGATCGGCGAGAATGCTTCCTTTGACCGCTTTTTGAGCACGATATTCGATGTCATACTCGGATAACAGCATTTGCCATCGGGCAATCCTTCCTATTAAGGCGGGCTTTTCAAAGACATATTTGATCGGATCCATTTTGGAGATTAACCAAGTAGTATTGTTGATCATGTATTGGCGGAGACGTTTTGAAGCCCAAGCCAAAGCACAACACGGTTTTTTCAAGCATGGAGTAACGAGACTCACAATCTGTGAATTTCTTACTCAAGTAATAGATGGCATGCTCCTTCTTACCGGTTTCATCTTGCTGTCCAAGCATACAACCCATGGATTCTTCCAACACGGTAAGGTACATGATTAGTGGTCTTCCTTCAACTGGAGGAATCAGTATTGGTGGTTCTAACAGGTACTCTTTGATACTGTCAAACGCTTTCTGGCAATCTTCAGTCCATACAACCCCTTGATCTTTGCGGAGAAGCTTGAAAATTGGCCCACAAGTAGCAGTCATTTGAGAGATAAATCTGGAGATATAGTTCAATCGTCCGAGAAATCCTCTTACTTGTTTTTCAGTCTTTGGTGCAGGCATCTCTTGAATAGCTCTGACTTTGTCGGGATCTACTTCGATACCTCTTTGGCTGACAATGAAACCCAAGAGTTTTCCAGATCTAACCCCAAAAGTACATTTGTTAGGATTCAAGCGAAGCTGATATTTCCTTAATCGTTGAAACAACTTCAAAAGGTATTCAATATGTTCTTCTTCTGTGCTGGACTTGGCTATCATGTCGTCCACATAAACTTCAATTTCTTTATGCATCATGTCATGAAAGAGAGTAGTCATTGCCCTTTGGTAAGTTGCGCCTGTATTCTTTAATCCAAACGGCATGACTTTGTAGCAAAAGGTACCCCATGGGGTGATGAAAGATGTCTTCTCCATGTCTTCAGGAGCCATCTTGATCTGATTATAACCGGAGAACCCGTCCATGAAGGAAAAGACGTTGAACTTAGCGGTGTTATCAACCAACATGTCAATATGTGGTAACGGAAAGTCATCTTTTGGACTGGCCTTGTTCAAGTCACGGTAGTCAACACACATTCTAACTTTGCCATCTTTCTTTGGAACTGGCACTATGTTAGCCAACCATTGAGGATACTCAGAGGTGACAAGAAAACCTGCGTCGAGCTGTTTTTGAACTTCCACTTTGATCTTGTTAGCCATATCAGGGTGAGTCCTTCGCAATTTCTGCTTAACTGGCGGACATTCTGGCTTCAATGGCAAGTAATGCTGAACAATATTGGTATCTAACCCAGGCATGTCTTGGTAGGACCAGACAAACACGTCAACATATTCTTTGAGAAGGTCTGTCAACTTACTCTTGATATCAGCATCAAGCAGCGATCCAATGGTCACTTCTTTTTTGTCTTCTTCAGAACCCAAGTTAATCTTTTCTAAAGGCTCTTTGTGAGGCAGAATGGCTCTTTCCTCGTGCTTAAGTAATCGAGAGATCTCGTCCGGGATCTCCTCTTCTTCCTCTTCTTCGGCTTCGAACACAGGAAACTCAAAGTTGGGAGAGGGCATAGGGTTATTGCATTCAATGGGTTTATCAATTGTAAATCTGCACATGTGATTTATATTTATTTCAGAAAATTTATGAATGCAAGAGTGTATGCAGATTTTTTTTGAAAAAGTTTTTTTTTTTTTTTTTTTTTTATTTTGGTTTTTTAGGATTACCATTTCCAGAAAAAGCCAAAATAAAACACATAGTGTAGGGAATTCAAAATGACACTTTATTTATGATTCATTTTTGAAACAAAGCCCTAAACACAAACTCATTTGTCTTGGGCAGGACAAAGAGGGAAACTTTTAAAACAAAGCCCTATACACAAAGTTATTTGGGCGGAACATTTAAAAGCAAAGCCCTATAAAACATCTCTCTGCTTTGGGCAAGGCAGGAGGTCAAAATAACAGCGAGGTGATTACTTTGAGCGGCGAACAACATTCGGAACGTCGACAGCCTTCCAGTAGCAACGAACTCCTCTGTGTATTATGTATTCAGGAAAATTCTCTTCAGGATTATCTTCAGTATTGACCGCTGGTCGAGCAGGATTTGAAGGTCCTGGTTTGTCAACCTTGTTCTTTGTAGAGTTGAAACGGTCTTCTTCTACTTCTTGAAGAGCATAAGATGAATCACAATCTTCAGAATTTTCAGGATGTAATTCCCAGTCCTCAGGATGAAGAGACTCATTGTCAGCGACACTTTCTGAGTCAGTTGCGGGACCATCTTCCCCTTCATCTTCAAAAATGGCATTTATGTGATAATAACCATCTTCAGGATTGTTAATCTTGGCAGATGCATTGAATCTGAAATCTCCAGTAATTTCAGGTTGCTGAGAAAATTGACAGGGCTGATAAGCCTCTTCTGGTTGACTATTATATTCAAAGGAATCTCCCCATCCAGTTGGTCGAATATCTTCAATCGCAATCTTTGAACTTTCAGGTGCAGTATATTTCACCATATAATCATATTTTCCACTTGGTTGTCCCAAGGTGTCCCAGATTTCTGCAGGAACAGGCTCAGTTTCTTTGCCATTGGATTCTTCTGAAGGAGGATATGGTTCTTCCTGAGATATATATCCCGAGTCATTGAGATAACATTTCCATTCTTCTTCAGGATCGAGTAAACCTTCTTCGATGCATTCTTCGATAAGGACATTGACCTCTTGAGGAATTGGATTGAGGAACCCTCCACTAATGAATGTTTCTTTGATCGGACGAAGGGTTTCATCCTTCTTGGTGCAGTTTGAGAATGTTGGTGAACATCCGAGACCTGCTCTAGTTTCATTCTTGGTAGGGATCACAACTTGCCCCCAGCCAGTGGTAGTTCCATCTTTCACTACTTTTACCGCCTCTTTGTAAGAAGAGATCGATGCTTTCTTTTTGGAAGATTCGTCTTCTAAAGAGAGACCTTGGAACTGCGTTCCTTCCACATCATCAGCACCAATGAAAGAGAAATTGGACAAATGGCTCACCATCAAGGCTTGTTCTCCACTTATCGTTACCAATTTTCCATTTGTTACAAATTTTAACTTTTGATGGAGCGTAGAAGTCACTGCCCCTGCTTCATGGATCCATGGTCGTCCTAACAGACAACTATAAGCAGCTTGAATGTCCATGACCTGGAAGGTGATTTGAAATGTATGTGGACCAATTGTCATGGGAAGGTTGACTTCGCCGATAACAGATTTTCGCGATCCATCAAATGCTTTGACTACTACACCACTGAACTTCATAGGCATTCCTTGGTAAGACAAGCGAGCAAGAGTCGTCTTTGGCATCACATTCAAGGAAGATCCGGTGTCTACCAACACATTGGACAAGGAGTCTGACTGACAGTTCATAGAAATGTGCAAAGCAAGATTGTGATTTTTACCCTCCTCGGGGAGTTCTTCATCACAGAAGCTTAAATTGTTACAAGCAGTTATGTTGGCTATTATCCCATCAAAATGGTCAACAGTCACATGATGATCTACAAAAGCTTGATCCAAGACCTTCATCAGGGCTTCCCTGTGGGCTTCAGAGTTTAAAAGCAATGAAAGTATCGAGATCTTCGAAGGAGTCTGCATAAGCTGATCCACAATCTTATATTCACTTCTTTTGATAAGTTTCAAAATTTCATCAAAGTCAGGATTGACATTGGTTCCACTGGATTGACCACCATTAGTGTTTGTATTACTGACAGGAATTTCTACAGGATTCCCTACCGGTGTATCAACAGGATTTTGTCCGGTAGCAGGAGCAACAGGCTGCTTTGGAGGTAGTGGAGTATACACACGTCCACTTCTTGTTACTCGACTCACATCAGCGATGTTCACGACAGATGAAAGAGTAGGCAGAGAAACTTCTTGTCCATTCTTTATCATTGTAGCATTGTAGTTGTATGGAACTGCCTTGTCAGAGTCATAAGGAACAGGTCCAGGTAGACAAATGATCAAAGGAGCAGTAGGAACCTTCGGCTTGTTGTAAGTAACTTCCACGCGCTCAGGCATGTTGAAATGAGGAACGATGACGTTAACTGTAGGCATTTCCGAGTTGATATCTGAGACTAAAAGCTCATGCGGATAACATCCTATCATGTTAACTTCATTTTCATCCCTATTTCGGTAGATCTGAATAGTACCATTATCCAACAGTACTTGGAGATCTCTTCTCACAATCGAACATCCATGAGGATCTACCCAACATATGCTACAGGAACCGTATTGATGCTGGCGAAAACTCGGCCCTCGACAGAGAGCGGCGTGCATTTGTACCAAATCGGCTCTTGAGAAATTGATATTATAGACTCGGTACGGACCAGGACATCCGTACACCATGTTTACAACATGCCCTCCATGATTGGGCAGCGGATTTGCTTGCACATTAGGATTCAAATTTTTGAAAGAGAGGAGATTAGATCTAACCAACCTCTGAACTTCATATTTCAAGGCTATGCAATGCTCAAGATCATGGCCAGGTGCTCCTTGATGATAAGGGCATGAGACCTCAGCTTTGTACCACCATGGGAGTTTCTCAGGTACTGGTGGTGGTGCTTTAGTTTGAACAAGACCTCTTTCAATCAAAGCAGGGTACAATTATGTGTAGGTCATTGGAATCGGATCAAACTGTGGAGCTCTTTGCACACGATTCTGATTATTGTTAAACTGCTGAGCCTGTGGTCGAGGCTGTTGTTGTTGAAACTGCGGAGTAAACCCCGGATTCGGTGCGGTGTTAACGGCTGGTGCAATAGCAGCAACCTGTTATTGACGATTGACATTTCCTCTTGGCCTCCCTTGGGATACCATGTCAACACTTTGTTCCTTCTTCTTTTGGAAACCACTTCCGAACTTTTTGGTTCCACTTGAAGATCCACCTTCTTTAGTTAGGCGTCCGGTTCGGACTCCTTCTTCTAAACGCATACCCATGTTTACCATTTCGGTGAAATCACTTGGAGCACTAGCAATCACGCGTTCATAATAAAACGGACTGAGAGTATTCAAGAAGATCTTTGTCATCTCTTTCTCTTTTAACGGTGGATTAATCTGAGCAGCAGTTTCTCTCCATCGTTGGGCATACTCTTTGAAAGCTTCATGGTCTTTCTGAGCCATGGATCGGAGCTGATCTCTGTCCGGAGCCATATCCGAGTTATACTTGTATTGTCGGACAAAGGCCTCACCTAGGTCATTGAATGTTCGAATATTAGTGCTATCCAAGCCTGTGTACCACTTCAGTGCGGCACCAGTTAAACTGTCTTGAAAGTAATGGATAAGCAACTGATTATTATCTGCATAAGTAGACATCTTCCTGGCATACATCACAAGATGGCTTTGTGGACAAGAACTACCTTTGTACTTCTCAAAGTCTGGGACCTTGAATTTAGCAGGTATTTGTACACTGGGAACCAAACATAGCTCCTGGGCATTCTTCCCAAACAAATTTTTCCACGGATAGCTTTAACTTCCAACTGCATCTTGTTAAACTGCTCTTGGAGATCTCCCACAAGATTACGCTGATTTGTGCTATCACCTTGATCATGATAAATCTCATTGCCATCGTAGGGAACTGTGTGAACCGTAGGGGTCGGAACCGTCATAGTGGGTTGAGAAAGTGCCATAGTGATTTGGGAAAAAGTTACCCCTGAATGTGGAATAAACGCCGAACCCTGTGCAGCAGGCGCTTCAGTTGTGGTTGTTTGAACCCCAGAGAAATTATGGCGAAAACCTGTACCAAAGCTGAAAGGCGGGCCCCAACCTTCTGGCATGGAGAAAGATGGAATACCGAACGCAACTGTAGAAACTGGAGTAGTGACTTCAGATGTTACCGCTGCTTGACTATTAGGTGGCGGCGGCTGATTCTGTGGGGCCATTAAGGAGTCAACCAGAGTAGTGAGACTTTCCAATTTTTCCTGAAGAGTGGTCACTGTACCACGAAGCTCAATATTCTCTTGTTCAGAGTGTTCCATTACTCTTCTTCTGCTTGAACGAGTATTGTATCTGTGATCTGATTGTGAGCGCGGTCGAGAAACTTTGAGACGCGACAGCTTGACGATCTAATGGAGAAAGATCCAAAAGATGAGACTCTATACAACAGACTCGATAGGCAGAATGATGTATGTAAAAAGAAATTTATGATTTTTCCAAATATTTTAAAGATTATTTTCTTGCAAACATTTGAACACAAACAAATCTTTTATTCATTCATCATTTTTTTTATTGCAATAATGGGAAATGTTACAACATTGGAGCGTAGCTCCTTACAAAAGCAAATGATAAATAAAAAAGCTAAACAAATCCTAAGCATCTTCATCAGACGAAGAACCAAATGCATTGTGCAGCTTGAGCTTCATGATTTCTTTCCCATAGTAAGCTTTCAACTCGGCCTTTTCAATCTTCAGCTTGTCAACAATATTCTTCCAATCATCAGGAGTCGGAGTGTTGCTTGTCGAGCCTTCAAGATTTTTCTTGCTTTCTTTGATGTACCTCTTGATTGCAGCGTCTTTCTGACGAATCTTCTCATCTTTACTCATGAGCCATCCATCTTGATAATAGAGAGTTTCTTCGTGATCTTTCACTCTTTTCTTCAACTTTCTATTTTCCACCTCAGTGCTACGAAACTTTTCTTCCCAAGCATCTTTTTCTGTCCTCATTTTAGCCAAAGTGTCTTGGTATTCCTCCATAGTGGGAATGTTGGGTCGTTGAGACACTGCAGGAAACATGGGTTTTTCATAAGCATAAGGCATTTGAAACTCTTTTGCTCTTTTCTTTACCCAGCAGGTGTAGGCGTCCATGGAAATGCAATTTCTTTCCTCGCCTTTTTCTTTCCATCGGACGTCGTACCAAGCTCTCACCATTCTTGCTTTCAACCTTTTAGGATTATCCCCTTCTCGGTAGAAGTATCCTTCCACTGAGGGACCAACAGGTTTAACTGAATTTGCATACCCGAGTTGTCGTCGGGCTAGGACCGGATTATAGTTAATTCCTCCTTGTGTACCAATGAGGGGTACGTTGGCGAACTCTCCACAACTATCAATGGTTTCTGTACCACAGCGAGCCAAGGTATACCAATGAATATCATTATTAGTAAGAGACATAAGTCTTCGAGGCCAACGCAAACCTTCTCGGTTTTCCGTGAAAATAGGAGACTCAGGTAAGTGTGAAACAATCCATTTGAACAACAAAGGTGCACAACATACAATGATTCCACCGCCTTGGCGATTCCTATGATGGACAGAGAAATACATGTCACCAAGCAAAGTCGGAACAGGATTTCCAATCAGAAAGATCTTTATGGCATTGATATCAACAAAGTTGTCGACATTGGGAAACAGAACCAACCCATAGATGAGCAAGGCTAGTATAGCTTCAAAAGCTATCATGCTACCAGTTTCAATGAAATCAAAGGCTTTCTTTATTAGGAAGTGTGAAGTTAAACCCGGGAGGTTTCCTTTGGTAGTCCAATTACTCTCTACTTCAGACTTTTTCATGTGGATACTTGCTGCAATGACGTGTGACTTAGGAATGGCTTCCAAACCATTGAAGGGTATTTTGTCAGACACAGGAATACCCAAAAGATTGGCATATTCTTCCAAGGTCGGTACCAACTGGTAGTCTGGAAAGGTGAAACACCGGTAGACGGGATCATAGAACTGAACCAGAGTTTTGAGAAGTCCTTCATCAACATGAGTGTTCAAAATAGGCAAAAGCTTTCCATAACTTTTCCTAAAATTACAAGGATCTTGTACAGAAGATGCTAACTCTATCAGTTTTTCCACATCAGGCGCTTTGAAACCGTACTTTTTGGTATACCTTTTTTCCATAACTTAATCCTATAATGTTTGCAAAGAAAATTCTCTAAATTTTTTTGGAAAAATCATGTTTTTTATGGAAGAAGACGGGTTTTTTAATGAATGTATGAATGCATGGATGCATGGATGCCACATATTCAAACATGGTAAAGCAAACATGGTAGTTCAAACATGGTAACACTAACATGGTACTACAAACATGGTACACAAACATGGTAACGCAAACATGGTAACGCATAGGTTCAAAGGTCCAAAGTCACGAGCATGAGGTCAGAGAACCAAAAATGGGATAGTTCTAGTTAATCACCTGCACAATATGTTCTACTGATACGTCAGAGTCTACATTTTTCTTTCGGATATTACCGGCTTTCCACAATTAAACTCATGAGCCAGCAATATTCTCAAGAAAAACTCGTCTGAGTGTGGTTCTCCGCATGACAACTAATCCAAGTCTTCACCTGAATAGTTTCTGCACCACAACCTAATAAGGCCAGGATGGGTTGGGGTTCTACGGCCAACTCAGCTTCTACAGTTCAATGAAAGTAATAATGTCTTCGCTACGAAACATGCTAAACATATATTACCAACAAGGAACCTCCACTGAGCGGAAGGATTCTCACGTGCGCCTGCACATGACTATACCCTCCACCTAATTTCTTATGTGTACTTAATCCGGGTTAGGATTTGTCCATAATGTATCACTTGTAACAGAACCACACAAGTAACAGAACCAGAACCATACATGTAACAAAAAAAAAATGAAATGAAAAATAAAGCAAATAGAATTAACCCTTCCTTTGGAAACATTAAAAAGATGGTCCCCAGTGAAGTCGCCATTTTTCTGTCGCGGGCGAAAAATCGTTGTCTTTTTTCGGGATGAGACACCTGATGCCTTCTTTGGGCTCGAGTGCTCAAAAAAATGATTTTTCTTTTGTTCCGACCAAACTTTTTATTGTTTCCAAAGGAGGAAAAGGAAAAAAGCTGCAATAACCTAAAAGTGGGGGGAGAGATCTTTGGGTAAGAGGGTTGGTTATACGAAGGGAAGGTATTAGCACCCAACGTATCTATAGTACTCTATAGGTTTCTTTGCTTTGTCTTTCATTCCATGTTATTGAGAGGTTCTTGTGAGAAAGAGGTGGGACCTAAAGTGTTTGTTTGATTATGCTCGCAAAGATCATCGCGATCCTCTGCATACATATCCCTTAGAGGGAATCAGAGCATCTGTAGCTCGGGGTCTACGGGTGCTAAGGTTTGAATGGTTTGAGGGAGAAGTTTTGCTCGCCAAGGATACGACCTTGTGCCTACGTATTCTCAAAGGGATGTTGAGAAAGTCAGAGCAATCGTAGTTCCCACTTATGCTAGTGGAAGCAAAGGATAAGAGACAAATGTCATCTCAATGCTCGATGTATCTAATATATATCATCACATACATCTGTTTGATTTTTTTTGTTTGTTTAACCAGCCTTGTGGCAAAAACTTTCAATGAACAAGCACGAAGCCCAATAGGAGGCTATGGGGAACCTAGTGTTGTACTAAGTTGAACAAGCACACATATCACACATATGAACAAACATGAACAAGTATGAACAAACATGCACAGGTATGAACAATTATATATATGACAAAGTGTGTGTATATAATGGAGTTTATGAAGGAAATATACCTGTAGGCATGATCCATTTGTATACACGGGGGCTCGGGACTTATACTCGAGGAGAGGTCCACTTGAATTTATTCAAAGCTATGTAAACAGGTATTTACAAAGGGCTTGGGAATTATACCTACATGGAGGCCCATGGTATATTTTTGGGAAGATTTAAAGAAAAACCTTCATTTTTGGTTTGTTACTCAAAGTTTAGAAAAACAGATTGAGATATGTACAAAAATGTGTGTGTACAATGAAAGACCTAATTTCATGTACAGGAATGGGTATGTACAAAAGGGGCTTGGGACTTATACCTACATGGAGGCCCGTGGTATATTTACAAAACATGGTTGATTGTTTTATTTACAGACGCGTCGTTTGAAAAACTGTTTGAAAGTTTTTGTTTTTGAAAGAGTTTTCTGTATAAAGAAAAACTGTAAAAAAGGAAAAAAGGAGTGGGTCTTATACTCTCTAATATTCGAGAGGCCCCACATCGTTTTGAAAATCAATTGATCAATTAAAAAGATTTAATAAATAGTTTCAAAAAGAAATGGTTTATCGTCTTTGAAAAGAATCGCGATCGCTTGTTTTAAATCGGTTTGAATTTTGAAAGGAGTCAAATTAATCAAGATAAACAAAAAGATTATCTTCAATTAACACTTAGATGATCAGGGTTTGCTCAAAAAATATTTACAAGTGATTAAGTTTGAAAATCAAATGAAAAATAATATTTAAAAGTATTAAAAATACTTAAAAATAAGTCATTTTAAACCTATTTAAAAATGTATCAAATAAATATTTTTTGATGATTTTTTTTTATATTCTTAAAATATATGTGTTAAACAAGAAGTGTGTAAAAAATGAATGAAAAATGAATTAATTTGATGTGTTAAATAATTAAATGAAGTTGTAAAAGAAAAATGAAAGAAAAATAGTTGTAAAAAAAATGTTTTAGTCCCTAAGGGTGTTGAACCCGTGACCTTATGCTCACCACTCAAAAACTTAGCCAACTGGACCACGCGCGTGGTCTGTTTAACACTTGCAACGAATTTGTTATATTTTTGAATCAATTTCTAATTTCAGTTTCAAAATATGGCGCCAAGAACACATGAACAATTTGAATTTGAAAATTCTGAAAACTGGATTGTTTTGATCAAGTGAATAGCCTATCTTGCTCGATTTTCCACAAGGAACATGATGGTACCATTTAATTTCATTTATTTTCACTCTAAGATCATTAATTTTCTGATGAACATGAAGAACCCTAATTCTATGATTCAATCGGAAATCGTGTATGTGCAAGATAAATAGCAATTGATTGAGGGTTAATGATCCTCATGTGTGCAGAAATGAGATGGTATGTTCATATTTCATTCATGATGCATGATTCATAGAGTTTGAAGTTCAAGTAGCTTACCTTCAAAAACGGCAAAAGTGAGAATCGAATTCTGCAAATGAGGAGTTCCAGTTGTTGTTTCTTGATCTGAACACCTTCAGTGGACCTTATGGAACATGTTTGGATGCCTGGAACAATTTGAAAACCTCTTGATCAATCCATGGTACTCGATCTGCAGTATGGTTCAAGTGAGGATCAAGCTTAGTGATTTTGGTGTTTCAGATCATGTATGATGGTTGGAACAGTTCATATGAAGTATATGGATGATGTTTAGAAGGTTAGTTTGGACAGAATTTGCTTGGTATGGATTTTGGCATGATAAGGCTAGTGTTATGCATATTTGGAGGTGAGATGATGATTCTGAGTTTTGGGATGATTTGAGGTGTGTGAATGGTTCAAACACATCATATATGATGTTTATGAGATGTTAGAATCATTACTTTGGCCAGAACTTCAAGGGTTTGGAGGTTGGGATTTCTTCCTCACTTTGAAACTTAAAACTTGCAATTCAAGAAAGAAAGAGAAAACCTATCTTTTGTGAGGTTTTGGTGTGATTTTGAATGGAGTTTGGACCTCTATTTATAGGCCAAAGTGTCTGAATGCAGAGCCTTGCAACTTGCTTCTTCTTTGGTGATTTGGCATTTGGAGATAGAAAGGAATCTTACCATTTAATGCAAAATGGTTAAAGTGACTTAACCATGGTTATTTCTCTAAGCTTCTTATCTCTTTCCTATCTGATCCCAAACCAGAAAATATCTTCTAATTATTGCATTGGTGTGTCATCACTTGCATTATTTGGTAAGATAGTTCATAACTTTGGCAAAATGACTTGAAATTTCAAGTGAAATGGTCACTAATGGCAAAATTCAAAGCCATAGCTACACTCCATATTTTTTCATGCTCTTGGACATTTTGGAAAGCTCATGTTACATACTTCAAAACCCTAGTTGGAAGTTTCTTCAAGACCTTTAAGGAAATGGGTGAAAAAGATCCATGAACTTTGAGAAAAATGAAGTTTCAAGTGAAATTTTCCAAAGATGCCAACTTTGAAGCTCCATATCTCTTAAATGGTTGATCTTATGGAAAAAATTTATATGTGTCAAAGTTGTTTATTGGATCAAAATCTACAACTTTCATGTTGGAAGTTTTTTTCAGTTTATAGGTGAAATTTTGAGAAATTCCCTTCCAAAGTTTGGAAAAAACCATGAAAAACACTTAGAAATTTTTCTAAGTATGAAAAGTCAAACTTTGACTTTTTGATTCTTGATTGATTTTCTTGATTTTTCTTGATCAAATGACTTCATATATCATATATTGATGATTCAAAACTTCAAAAGTCATGGTTAACCAAAATTCCCAAAAGTCAAAGGTGTTCTTGTACAGTTGACTTTTTCAGACGAATCGCGTTTCTGGAGATTTCAAATGAAACAGGCTATCCTCACCAAATGAATGGTATGAATGGATCACATTGAAGCATTAGAGGTTATTGAGCCATGTTTTGAGTTGTAGCATCATTTCCTGATTAAAAAGTCAGTTGTTCAGTGAATTAGGTCAAAAACCCTAATTGTCGACCAGATGAAATTGATGACTGTAGGTCTTGAATTGAGATGTAATTTCCATTGGATTTTGTCATAGGGATTATTTGAGGATGATTGAAACTTTTGATTGACTTCCTGGGGATTTTTAGGGTTTCCCAAATGTGATCCCTGATTTCAGTCCCTGATAGTTCAAAACCCTTATCTGATGATTTGAATTTTCACTGTTGATCAATCCTTGTGTAGGAGATGTTCTGAGTCAATGGATTAGGTCAAAATGATGCACTTGGGGTCTTGAGGTCATGTACCAAGTCATTAGATCAAATTCTGAGCAAAAGTCAGGAGTATGCTATCTTCAGTCAAAACCCTAATTTGATTAGTTCAGAGCCTTTGAGATTGTTGAAATGAATCTCTTGGGACCAAATGTTGATTATTGATGAAGATAATTCTTTTGAGATGAAGGGAGAACAAAACCCTAATTGATTGTTACTTGTACTGATGAGTGATTTCTTGATTAAACCCTGCTGAGTCACAAGTAGCAAACACAAACTATGCAATTTGTTAGAGATGCAAATGATGCATATGCAGATGATATGAGGTGGTATCTTAGGTCAAAAATTGGGGTATGACACTAGGTTAGTCTTGTTTAAGACATATCATATCCTTTCTAGGAGCCTTTCTAGGTCAATCTTGTTTAAGACATATCATATCCTTTCTAGGAGCCTTTCTAGGTCAGTCTTGTTTAAGACATATCACATCCTTTCTAGGAGCCTTTCTAGGTAGTCTTGTCTAAGACATATCTCAACCTTTTTAAATAACCTTCTTCAACGCATTTATCCAATCTTTTCCAAGACATTTCTTGCCTTTTCAGGGATACTTTAGCTAGCCTTCTACAAGACACTTCTTCCCGAGCTTGGTATTAAAGCCTAAACTTCTTTACATCAGTCAGTGATCTACCCTATTCAGGAACTTCTTCAGGTAGTCTGCTATAAGACATTACTTCATTTTGATGAATCTCTCCTTAAGACACAATCAATGCATATGACTCAGTCTGAAAAGCGTCTGCTTTAGACAATACTCTGTCAACACCTAGATGGCATCTTTAAGTCCATCTAAGACAACTTCCTGTCAACATCCTGATGGCATCCGTAAGCCCATCCCTGTTAAAAGTCCCTGCATCTGCAAGGGCAAATTTCTTGGTATTCTAGTGTTCAATCATCTTCCACCTTCAGATTCCGAATGGCACACAAGCCAATCTACATCCTCAGGTTTAAGAAAATTGATAAGGGGCAGCTGTCATACCCCAAAATTTGCCCACTGTATTTCAAGATAGTTTGGCTCAGGTAGTCTCCACAGGCTCATACAATCTCTAATGGCAAGCATGATCACTCTTCTCCTAAGCAATAGGTCCTTAACTAGGGTTTGGTTTCTCTCCAAGTAAAATCAAATTCTAAGACATCAAATGGATCCCATGATCTCTCCTATGTTTCAAAGTATCCTTATACCAATTTTCAAGTCCTAGTTCATAAGATTGCTCATTCAATTGCTCAAATGATTAATAGTCGACTAGTTTGACCTAAAAGTCAATTATGGTCAAACCAGAGTCAAAATTCTTGATTTTTGGTCAACAACAAGTTATAGTCATCATTTGATCAAGGGTTGATCATGATTCATCAGGAAAAGCTCCAAAATCATCAAGAGGAAAAGTTTCTAAATTAGGGTTTCTAGGAGAAAGTCAACCCAACTTTGACTGATCATATCTCTCTCATACTTTATTAGAAATTCCCCAACCAAAGCCTATTCTCAAGTAAATTTCATCCTCTACAACTTTGATGTTGGGCCCAAGGTCAAGAAATGCTTCTGCCTAAGAGATATAAGTCAAAACATTACAGGTCCTTCTAGAAGCTCGTAAAAAGCTGTTTTTTGTCAAGGGCCATATCATCAAGATAAAAACTATAAATGCAAAAAAGCTTCAAAAGTGGCTTGTAGAGGACATCTTGGGCTTTCCAAAAAGTCCTAGATCATCCCCATATGACAAATATTGAATGAGTTATGGCTTGCACAAGTTGGTCGATTTCGTGAAAATGCATAAAAAACCTAAGTGAGGAATTTTGTATTTTTAAGTATTGGGCCTTAACATTTGTTTTGCCCACGAGATAATAAGCCCAAAAGGGGTCCATTGGTCAAACATAATTATTTATTGTGATATTGTTTTATTTATATTTGATTTTATTCAATTAATTTCAAATAAAAATCAAATAAAATCATAAAATAATTATATAATGATCATTTTTTTAATGGATTCAAATCAGATCAAAATCATCATCCAATGGTCCATATCAAAGGAGAAATATGCATGAAATAGACTAGAACCAAGAATAGAAAGTTTTGGTGCAATTTTTAAATCAAATTTTCTTTTAGTCAAGGCAATTGATTCTTTCTATTTTTATTGACCTAATGCCCCCTCCATATATATACCACAAGTAAGACATGTTAGGGGACGAAGTCAGCAGCCACAAGCTAGGGTTTTTTTTACTCAAAATTTTCAAATAAAGCTGGTGCATTCGAGTCTTGGCTTGCAGCCTTTTTGAAGAGCTTACAAGTACTCAATCGTGTCCCTAAATTATCATAGAGTAAGTATGGATCAAAATCCAGGACCTACACACTCTGAATCATGCCATACATAAACTTAGTGTTCATACTTTTTTTCAACTTTCGTACTTTTAATTCCATTATGTTTTAATTGAAACTAACATTGCTAATACATTCCTGAAGTTCATTAGAGCATGTTATCACCATTGTTTGCAAGGTTTAATAATTGAATCATGAAACACCATGGCTAGGGCATGGTGAAGTTCTTCATCGTATTCACCGTTCCACTGCGTTTCAAGACAAACAGCCAACATCAATGGATTCAGAACACCTTAATTAGGGGATCTGGGTGCCCTTTTATTTTTTCTAACGCGTAATTTTCGAGTTTGAATTTGCACAGGAACATCCATGAGAAATCGCAGGAAAAGCCGCAGCAGAGTCCCTAACAAAATCCGCAAGAAACGATGAAGGAGATAATGAATAGTATCACGGATCCCCTGACTGCACGCATGGCTCCTTCGCACTTCTCCATTGGGCGGTCAATGTTTTTTACTCTCTCTATTTTTCATTTGATGCCAGCAATAGTGGTGCACCCGTCCATGACGCGCCCGCAGCTTTCTACCGTTGGATCTCCCATGAACACAGATCTGACGTCCTTGGAATGCTGCCCACAATGGACACTCAAAGAACCTGCCGTACAGGATCCACGCCCAGCCCTTTTTTTTCCTTGTTTTTGTTTGCTTTTGTTTATTTATTTAAATTAATCATTTAACTTATTAATTAACCACTAACCATTAATTTGGATTAATATTAGGATTAGGTGTTAATTAGTAAACTCTTTCCACTTAATTTTAATTTAGGGTAATTAGGCTAATTTAATTAGTTTAGGATATTTAATTATTTAATTAAAAATGATTAGTTCCTAGATTTTACTTAAAACAATTTTTGACATAGTTTTTAACTTAATTTAATTAGTTAGTTATAATTTTTAACTTAATTTAATTAGTTAGTAAATTAGTTTTTTAGCCAACTATTAATTAGAATTTAATCTATTTAAATTAACTTAGAGTTAGTTAGGTTTCTAACTTCTAAACCTTAGTTTCTTCTCGATTCTCTTCTTACCTCACACTCCAATGAATGTCGCATGAGTGTTTACTCGATTATTTAATTTTTGTTCTTTAAAATTCTAGAAATCGATGTATAGGTCGCAAGGGAATTTTTGTAATAGCGCATGACATTCACCTTCCGCATGTTAATTTCCGCAAATATTAACTGCTTAGATGTATGGCTAATAGGATTGCATGGCAAGATAAAATCAATCGCTAGCTAACCTTAACTCAAAGATGAATATCTGAACATAACACACATAATTGCTGCACACACTCACCTTTAGGGTACCCTCTCTTGGTTGCCTTCACGGTCAAATAGTCAAGTCCCTCGAAACGTAGGGATACCTTAGCACTTGCTGCCTACGATTCGAAATCATCATTGTCCCTTCGGAATGAAAGATCATAGTCCCTTCGAGTTGCATACGATAAATGATCTTGTCCCTCGAGTTGCCTTTGATTAAATGATGATAGTCCCTTCGAACGCTAAGGTATCCTTACATGTTGCCTTTATGACTATTCACATCTCATAGGACTTCCTACCCTCTTTATGGTATGGATAGTCCATATGATGATTCGATGACCCTTTGATGACCCGCACATCCAATGTATAGGAATACCTACACACAAATGGTACGGATAGTACTATCGCCTAAGTAAAGACTTAAAGAACAAGTTAGACCTAACGAACTTAGGGTAGGTAACTCTTCAGTGCTTGCTCACAACAAAACAATTCAAATGCTTTTCACACCCCGTTTTCTAACGTTTTCTTTTTAGACATTCTCAAAATCAAATTGTTACACCTTCCCTTTGTATAACCTGAAGGATAGAAAAACACTTAGAAAGGGGGGGTTTGAATAAGTGTAGTCTAAAAACTTGAACGATAAAAACAAATTGCACTGTTATTTTTATCCTGGTTTGTTGTTAACTAAACTACTCCAGTTCACCCCCTTGGAGTGATTTACCTCACCTGATAATTTAATCCACTAATCTCAACAGATTACAATGGTTTTCCACTTAGCCCGCGACTAATTCTTCTAGAGTATCCTGATCACAACCTGATCACTCCAGGAACAATTGCTTAGACACAAGCTAAGACTTTCTAGAGTATCCTGACCACCACGTGATCACTCTAGTTACAACTGCTTAGACACAAGCTAAGACTTCCTAGAGTATCCTGATCACACTTGATCACTCTAGTTACTTACAAATTAATGTAATCAATTCTAAGAGTATTACAATGCTTCTGAAAAGCTATAATCACAACAGTGATATTTCTCTTAAAGTTTAAGCTTAATCTCACTAATATATTACAACAGCAATGTAGTGAGCTTTGATGAAGATGAAGTTGGTGAGCTTTGATTTGAACAGCGTTTCAGCAAGTTAGTATTCACAGAATTCGTCAGAATCGGTAACCTTGCTTCTCATCAGAACTTCATATTTATAGGCACTTGAGAAGATGACCGTTGGGAGCATTTAATGCTTCGCGTATTCCGTACAGCATTGCATTTAATGTTTCACTCTTTTGTTAACAACCTCGAGCCTTGTTTACGCTGTGTCTACTGACGTTGCCTTTAATAGCTTCTAACGTTCCTTTTGTCAGTCAGCGTAGCCTGCCATCTTGTACTTGCTTCTGATCTGATGTTTGTGTATACAACGTTTGAATATCATCAGAGTCAAACAGCTTGGTGCAGAGCATCTTCTTGTCTTCTGACCTTGAAGAGCTTCTGAGCGTGATACCATGAGAACTTCAGTGCTTCTGCTTCTGAACTCAAGTTCTTCTGATGCTTCCATAGACCCATGTTCTGATTCTGCTTTGACCATCTTCTGATGTCTTGCCAGACCATGTTCTGATGTTGCATGCTGAACCTTCTTAGTCAAAGCTTCTGAGCGCTGATTTGTGCATACTCTTTATATATTTCCTGAAAGGGAAATTGCAGTGTATTAGAGTACCACATTATCTCATCCAAAATTCATATCCTTGTTATCATCAAAACTAAGAATATTGATCAGAACAAATCTTGTTCTAACAATCTCCCCCTTTTTGATGATGACAAAAACATATATAAATAATATGAATTTGCGATCAGAAACAGAAGACGGCTAAAGACAATTACACAGCTAAAGCATAAGCATGTGAATATGTCTCCCCCTAAGATTTATAATCTCCCCCTGAGATAGATAATCTCCCCCTGAAATAAATACTAGAAGAATTTTAATAATAAAAGACTTCCCTGAGTATTTCAGTAGAGACGTTCACATATGCTTGGTCTTCAGAACATTCATGACTACTGATTCTTGCTTCCATCGGACAGCTTCAGAACTTGAATTTCTTTGATCTTCAGAACATTCACAGCTTCTGATTCTTGCTTCCATCAGGGCAGCTTCAGAGCTTGAATTTCTTCTTACACCACTTCATGCTAGATTCTATCAGAACATTGTTGAATGTACTAGAGCATCATCAGAGCATATCTACATCCTGAAATGTTATAGAACAACGCTAAACGACAAAAGTCAGCATGAATGAGTCAGAACACATAATATGTATCAGAGCCACATAATATGTATCAGAACAAATAAACATAATGTTTCAGAGCATATTCTATCATCAGAATATCTGAACATTCTTCCTTCTTGCTTCTGATTCTGAAGCTTCATAGCACTCAGCTTGCTTCAAGAATCCAAGAGCTTGATTCTTTATAGAACTGCTTTTCCTCGTCTCGTTGCTTCTTATGTTGAGCTTTAAAGAGGATCTTCAATTCCTGCAAGTCAACACTCAAAAACCATAGAACTTTGCAAGTTCTGTTAGCAAATGTGGGGCCTTTTTACCCGGTAACTGATAATATTAATCAGATCATTTATCACATTTTCTCCCCCTTTTTTGTCATAACATCAAAAACATAAAAGATTCAGATGAAAAACAAAAGGAAACAGATGGAAGAAAAAGATAATTTTCATTTAGGCTCAAGAAGACAGAAGTACAGAAGTACAAGAGGATAAGCAAGAGAAGATGCACAAAACAAATGCAGCAAAGCAAAAAACAGAAAAAACAAAACAACTAAGACTCAATCTAAGATGACCCTAGCTTCGACAAGATCTTGGCCAGCATATCTTGAACCCCATTGTTGTGCTCATTCTGCCTCTCCATGAAAGCTCTAAACTCAGCATTGACTGAGCTTTGCTCATCCTGGTTCTTCTGAATAACTTCCAGAGTCCTTGCAAGACGGGAAGGTTCATCAGAAGAAGCTTCACAGCTTCTATCCACAGGGATGGCATTGTGATCTGTAGCTTCCATTGATAGATCATTTGCAGGGTTTTCCTCAACAGGAACTGTTTCAGCAACATTATCTTCTACATCTGCTTCTTGCATAGAAGCATCTTCATATTCTGCAGCCGGAATCTCAGAATCTCCATTCTCATGTGCCTGAAGAATGGCAGCTAGATTCCTAGGGGCAGAAGGTCCTTCAACTTCTGGTGGATCAGCAACTTCTGGAATGACCAAGCTTGGGTCTTCCTCAGAAGGGTTTTCCCTCAGAAAGTCAAAGAGAGTCTTGAAGTCTCCAACCAAGACAAAGAAATGA
The DNA here is from genome assembly GCF_029867415.1 of Vicia villosa. Classification (NCBI taxonomy): domain Eukaryota; kingdom Viridiplantae; phylum Streptophyta; class Magnoliopsida; order Fabales; family Fabaceae; genus Vicia; species Vicia villosa. The sequence continues at coordinate 28,492,033 of NC_081185.1, forward strand.
GGTTTCCAAACCACAATTTCTCTGCAAGGATTTGCTTATAATGCAGCAGCAAGTCTTGCTTCCTCCATTTCATCCACAAACTGCTTCTCCTCAGCAGCAACACGATTTCTGAGAGGATGGTAGTATATACAATTATCACCCTCCAGAAGGTAACCAGGGGCAGCAGCCACTAGTCTCTTCTGTACTCCCATTGCTCCTACTTGAAAATCCTGGCGAAAGCTTCTCCAGAGATTTCTTGTAGAAACATCATCCAGACCATTTAGGAAGGCATTCTTTAGGAGATCTAAACTGCTAATCACCTCATGTCTGAACAGTTCCAGGTAGGCATAGGGTTCAGGTTCAGGTGGATTGAAGGTGAATTTGTAGTCAGGGTAGAGAAGGCAGTAGGGTTTGGATTTTCTGATAGGTAAGGGATGGGATAAAGAAGGTGGAGGTGCGGTGGATGAGGAAGAAGGAACATCTGAGAGAATGATTGATGTGGATGGAGTATCAGAAAATATAGGTTGTGAAGAGGATGGAGTATTTATGAAGGGGATTGGTGAGAGAGATTTATCAGAAGGAGTTAGGGGAAGAATACTTAGAGGTGTGGGGTTTAGAATGGGAGTGGAAAGAGATGATGGAGAAGGATTTGGTATAGTGAAGTTGATTTTAGGTTCAGAAGGAGGTGATTGGGGAGAAGGTTTAGGAACAGAAGGAGGTGGAGTAAAAACATGCCTGGTGACGGATTCAGAAGAAGCATATGTAGATCTGGTGGTGTGAAAAGAGTCTCTGATCCTTTTCTACCTGTATTCAGGAGAGTACACCTTGTCAGGATCATAGGTGACCCTCAGCTTCTTGGCTTTCAATCAGAATGTCTGAAATCATTCTTCCGAAAGGAATAGTCTTTCTAGGAGTATGAGGGTACTTCGCCCTTTCATCTTCTCTTGATTCAAATATAGAAGTCTTCAGATTCTCAAATAGAATATGAGAGATGTTGAGTTCTATTTTTCTACCATTGCAGAAGAGAGTGTACTTGTGATCCGGACTGATGTAGGCGGAGGGAGAGAACATCTTCTTTATGTGGTGAAGAGAACCCAGAATAATCTCAGCCCATACTTGATAAAACGGCCTCAAGGTGTCCGTTTTATGAGAATCAGCTCCGAAGGCAAGAGAGATTTTATTTTCAACTTGATACCAGTTAACCGTTCCAGGTTGAAAGCCGGACCAACCTTCTTCATCATTCAGATTGTACAGCTTCCTGATGAGTTTTTCAGTAATAACCACTTCATGCCCTAGTACGAAAGAAATTATAGCAGTTGGGGTAACCGTTGCATGTACCCAGAAGTCCTTCACAAGTTCAGGATAAATTGGTCCAACCAATCTATCAAGATATTTCGACCATCCTTGCTCCAATATTCTGACGTCACACAGAAAACCATTTGCTCTAAGGTTGTTGAAGTCCACAGCAGATTCACAAAGAACTTCCAGTTCGTCAGTGGGAATCCTGCATGTTTTCAAAGGAGCATACCCATATTTGCGTAGAAGAATCTGTGTAGAAGTGAGTCTTTCTGCTGGGTTTGATGAACTTGAAGATGAGTTCATGATGATTATGCTTTGAGATCAAATCAGAAACTAGGGTTTGAAAACGAATGCAACGAAAGAGATACACAAAAGAAAGAGAGAGAGAGAGAAAAAGAAGAAATGAAGATGAAGCGGGTTATTTAAACGATTTGAAAAAAGAAATTAAAATAAAGAGAAAAGAAAATTTTTGAAAGAATTTGATTGCAAGAAAAAGACATCATTATGCATTCAATGAGAAATGACATTAGGAGAGAGAACATGGTAAATGAAATGATTTAACACAGTTACCTAGGTCAGCGTCTTTTAAACTACACGCTTGTACTGACCGTACATACACGCGTTCATTTTCAGATACTCATAGATGACAGCTGTGTTGTTTTGAAAAGACTGTACATCTTCTGAGTCTGATTACTGCTTCTGATTGTCATTCTTTAGAAAGGATCTTGTTCTGATAGGATCATCTTTCTTTCCAAGGATCACATCTTCTGAATGAGCCGATGCAAGTCAGGATGATCTTCTGACTATTGGCTCTTCAGAAATCCTGAGATTCTCTAAAGATGCAGGAACTTGATCTTCTGATCCATTTCTTCTAAGACTATCAGCTCCTGGGGCTTTGCTTCTAGGTTCTACAGCTTCTGATATGACAATATCTATATCTGCAAAATTCTCAAACTGCTTTGGTTTTTCAAGACCAAGCTTATCATCAAACCTGATATTGATTGATTCTTCTACAATCAATGGTTCAGTATTGTATACTCTGTAGCCTTTAGAGCGTTCAGAATATCCAAGAAGGAAACACTTTTGTGCTTTAGAATCAAACTTACCAAGATGATCTTTAGTATTCAGAATAAAACACACACATCCAAAAGGATGAAAATATGAATTGTTGGGCTTTCTGTTCTTCCACAATTCATAAGGAGTCTTATTTAGAATAGGTCTGATAGAGATTCTATTCTGAATGTAACATGCAGTGTTTATTGCTTCTGCCCATAAATGCTTAGCCATATTGGTTTCATTGATCATGGTTCTGGCCATTTCTTGTAGAGTCCTATTCTTTCGCTCTACAACTCCATTTTGTTGTGGAGTTCTAGGGCAAAAGAAATCATGGGCAATACCATTTTATTTGAAGAACTCCTCAAAGAATCTGTTCTCAAATTTGCCACCATGATCACTTCTGACCTTTATGATCTTGCACTCCTTCTCAGATTGGATCTGAGTGCAGAATTCAAAGAACACTGAATGAGACTCATCCTTGTGTTTTAAGAACTTTACCCATGTCCAGCGGCTATAATCATCTATGATGACTAATCCATATTTCTTCCCTCTGACAGATGCTGTTTTGACTGGACCAAACAGATCAATGTGCAAGAGTTCTAACGGCCTTGAGGAAGAAACAACATTCTTAGACTTGAATGCAGGTTTGGAGAACTTGCCTTTCTGACATGCTTCACAGAGAGCATCTGATTTGTATTTCAGATTTGGGAGTCCTCTGACCAGATTTAGTTTGTTAATCTGAGAAATCTTTCTCAAACTAGCATGTCCTAATCTTCTGTGCCAGACCCATTGCTCTTCAGAAACAGACATAAGACAAGTCACCTTCTGCTTCTCAAGATCAGAAAGATCAATCTTATAAATGTTGTTCTTTCTCTTGCTTGTAAATAGGATTGAGCCATCCTTCTGACTTACAGCCTTGCAAGACTTTTGATTGAAGATTATATCATAACCATTGTCACTTAATTGACTTATGGATAATAAGTTATGCGTTAATCCTTCTACAAGAAATACATTAGTTATGGAAGGAGAGTTATCAAGACTTATGGTTCCAGAGCCAATGATTTTGCCCTTCTGATCTCCTCCAAACTTGACTTCTCCACCTGGTTTAAGCACCAGGTCTTGGAATGTAGACTTTCTTCCCGTCATGTGTCGCGAGCACCCAGAGTCCAGGTACCATGACATTTTTCTTTTTGTCCTCTTTGCAGCCAAGGATATCTGCAACAAAAATTATCTTCTTCTTAGGTACCCACAATTTCTTGGGTCCTTTCTTGTTAGTTCTCCTCAAGTTCTGATTGAACTTGGGTTTAGCATAATATTTAACAGGAGGAACAACATGATATTCTTTAGGTTTGTCAGCATGATATTTCTTAGGATGTGTCACATGCTTCTTGGTGTGAACAGTGTTAAAGCTCTGTGCATGTGAAGTGAGTCTGATATCATGTGCATGGCCATATTTGAACTGATCATACAATGGCTTGTATGTGATCTTCAGATCATCAATAGGTTCAAATTTATGTGAGGTATCACCCTCATAGCCAAAACCAAACCTTCTGTTTCTAGAAACACCATATATCATAGAAGCAAGATGACTTCTGCCAATACTTCTAGATAAGAACTTTCTGAAGCTCGAGTCATATTCTTTCAGAATAAGATTGAGACATGGAATGGATTTTTCTGTTTCAGAAGGAGATCCACTATCTTTGGATAGATTTAAAACTTTTTCCTTCAGTTCAGAATTTTCCACTTCCAGCTTCTTAGTTTCAAATTCAAACTGCTTCTTCAGCTTTTTGTATTTGATACTAAGATAAGCCTTGAGTTCCAGAAGTTCTGTTAAACTGGAAACTAACTCTTCTCTAGATAGTTTAGAAAATACCTCTTCAGAATCTGATTCTGATGTAGATTCTGATCCATCATCTTCTGTAGCCATCAGCGCAAAGTTGGCTTGCTCTCCTTCAGAGTCTGATTCTGATTCAGAATCATCCCATGTTGCCATAAGACCTTTCTTCTTATGAAACTTCTTCTTGGGATTCTCCTTCTGAAGTTTTGGACATTCATTCTTGAAGTGTCCAGGCTCATTGCACTCATAGCAGACAGCCTTCTTCTTGTCAGATCTTCTGTCACCAGAAGATTCACCTCGTTCAAATCTCTTTGAACTTCTGATGCCTCTAAACTTCCTTTGCTTGCTCTTCCAGAGTTGGTTTACCCTTCTGGAGATCATGGACAGTTCATCTTCTTCTTCTGATTCTGATTCTTCAGAATCTTCTTCTTTAGCCGGAAAAGCGTTAGTGCATTTTTTAACATTAGATTTTAATGCAATAGACTTACCTTTCTTCTGAGGCTCGTTTGCATCCAGCTCTATTTCATGGCTTCTCAAGGCACTGATAAGCTCTTCCAAAGAAACTTCATTCAGATTCTTTGCAATCTTGAATGCTGTTACCATTGGACCCCATCTTCTGGGTAAGCATCTGATAATCTTCTTTACATGATCAGCCTTGGTGTAGCCTTTATCCAGAACTCTTAATCCAGCAGTTAGCGTTTGAAATCTTGAGAACATCTTCTCAATGTTTTCATCATCCTCCATCTTGAAGGCTTCATATCTTTGGATTAGAGCAAGAGCTTTAGTCTCCTTGACTTGAGCATTTCCCTCATGGGTCATTTTCAATGACTCATATATATCATAGGCCGTTTCCCTGTTAGATATCTTCTCATACACAGCATGAGAGATAGCATTCAGCAAAACAGTCCTACATTTATGATGATTCTTGAAAAGCTTCTTCTGATCATCATCCATTTCTTGCCTTGTAAGCCTTACGCCACTAGCTTTCACTGGATGTTTGTAACCATCCATCAGAAGATCCCATAGTTCACCATCTAGACCAAGAAAGTAACTTTCCAGTTTATCTTTCCAGTATTCAAAGTTTTCACCATCAAATACTGGTGGTCTAGTATAACCATTGTTACCATTATATTGCTCAGCAGAGCCAGATGTAGATGCAGGTGGGTTTGTTGGAATTTCACCAGCCATCTTTTACTGAAGCGTTTTTCTCTTCCTGAATCTTTTCTAAACACGGTTAAGTGCTTGCACCTTAGAACCGGCGCTCTGATGCCAATTGAAGGATAGAAAAACACTTAGAAAGGGGGGGTTTGAATAAGTGTAGTCTAAAAACTTGAACGATAAAAACAAATTGCACAGTTATTTTTATCCTGGTTCGTTGTTAACTAAACTACTCCAGTCCACCCCCTTGGAGTGATTTACCTCACCTGAGGATTTAATCCACTAATCTCAACAGATTACAATGGTTTTCCACTTAGCCCGCGACTAAGTCTTCTAGAGTATCCTGATCACAACCTGATCACTCCAGGAACAATTGCTTAGACACAAGCTAAGACTTTCTAGAGTATCCTGACCACCACGTGATCACTCTAGTTACAACTGCTTAGACACAAGCTAAGACTTCCTAGAGTATCATGATCACACTTGATCACTCTAGTTACTTACAAATTAATGTAATCAATTCTAAGAGTATTACAATGCTTCTGAAAAGCTATAATCACAACAGTGATATTTCTCTTAAAGTTTAAGCTTAATCTCACTAATATATTACAACAGCAATGTAGTGAGCTTTGATGAAGATGAAGTTTGTGAGCTTTGATTTGAACAGCGTTTCAGCAAGTTAGTATTCACAGAATTCGTCAGAATCGGTAACCTTGCTTCTCATCAGAACTTCATATTTATAGGAACTTGAGAAGATGACCGTTGGGAGCATTTAATGCTTCGCTTATTCCGTACAGCATTGCATTTAATGTTTCACTCTTTTGTTAACTACCTCGAGCCTTGTTTACGCTGTGTCTACTGACGTTGCCTTTAATAGCTTCTAATGTTCCTTTTGTCAGTCAGCGTAGCCTGCCATCTTGTACTTGCTTCTGATCTGATGTTTGTGTATACAACGTTTGAATATCATCAGAGTCAAACAGCTTGGTGTAGAGCATCTTCTTGTCTTCTGACCTTGAAGAGCTTCTGAGCGTGATACCATGAGAACTTCAGTGCTTCTGCTTCTGAACTCAAGTTCTTCTGATGCTTCCATAGACCCATGTTCTGATTCTGCTTTGACCATCTTCTGATGTCTTGCCAGACCATGTTCTGATGTTGCATGCTGAACCTTCTTAGTCAAAGCTTCTGAGCGCTGATTTGTGCATACTCTTTATATATTTCCTGAAAGGGAAATTGCAGTGTATTAGAGTACCACATTATCTCATCCAAAATTCATATTCTTGTTATCATCAAAACTAAGAATATTGATCAGAACAAATCTTGTTCTAACATAACCTACCCCCCATGGATAACCATGGATGCAAAGGGTGCTTTCACCTTCCCTTTGTATAACCTACCCCCCGAACTCAATCTCTTTTCAAAGAAGGTCTTTCCTGTTCTTTTATACCATTCCTAATTGGATAAAATAAAAGTCGGTGGCGACGCTTGCTATCCACAATATTTCTAAAAGTCAGTTCTCCCACCGTATTACAGTGAAGGTTATTTTCTTGCAACTCATGTAATCTCTAATAACAATTTTCTAACTATAGTTAACTCGAGAGTTGATATCTCCCTAGAGTAGATCTTTTGATCGATACTACTACAGAAAATCCCTTTCATAACGGTTGAAAAAGAGATACCATCACGCGTGACATATTGTCGTGAAGTAGCGTGTGGTTATAAGTTGGTTGTTTCAACCATCGGCACACGACCGTTGTGATAAACTATGTAATACGCTATCTATTACAACGGTTGACGTAAACAACCGTTGTCATAAATATAGTGTCATGGATTCAATACCCAACTATAGCCAAAATTAAAGCACATTAAAAAAACAACATTTCAACACAGTTATAAGTTCAAGCAGTTTTGATATATGTAGGAGTTTATTATAAAATATAGGATGACTTGTTTTTCCCTTCCCCTCATTTACCATATACAACCATTCAAATTTATTTTTGAGATAATAATCAGAAAAATTAAATTATTCTTGAAAAATAAATTAAACGATCCAATGTTTTTTGAATTACATGTCTCTTATAAATAATGATTTCCTCTTTAGCCTATAGGATTTGATTCAATCCCAAATTCTTCAAAGTAATGTTGATGAATGGATACCAGTATGAGTATTTCACACAAAATTTGATTTCCTCTTCTTTTCTAGTTTATTTTTCTAATATTAAGATTCGTGTGAAAGACGCGGACTGACATCCTTTTATCAATGTTGTTTTGAAAATTTTGTGGCATTGAATGAAATTCTATACACTAAAGAGGAAATTATGATTTACAAGATGTATGCAATTCGAAAAAATGTTGGATTGTCTAATGTTGATTTTCAAGAATAATTTAATTTTTTTAATTATTATCTCAAAAATCTATTTAAATAAATGCAAGTCAATGAGGGGTTAGTGAAACAAGCAATCACATATGATATAACAAACCCACTAACAACATTTATCAACAAAAACATCAATTAATTAACATAGATTGAGAGATATTAATAACTAACCATTTCTCAAAGTTTTAAATGATAAGTAAATAACCAGAACCACTTGCTAGCTACACATGAAAAACCATTTATAAAAAATACAAAACAACATCAACAACAACAACAACAACAACATAAACAACATTTATAAATAACATACATACCTTTAGTTGAAAAAGTGATTGTCTCATAATGAAGTTGAAGTTGATCTACTTGTGTTCTTATAAATAACATACATACCTGTAACCGATTACATCCAGAAGCGAACCCGATCACACCTGTTGCAAAACCAAAAATATGCAACTCTTTCTTATCATCTCAAAACCCCAATTCTCCTCGAGTTCCGACTCTGACTCGCAAATCACACCCATCCAACAACATCAACAACATTTAATAATCACTTTTATGATTCCAACAACAAAACTTACAGCAGCTCATCACTCTATCACTACTCAAAACGTCGACATCACACAAAATGATAACTCAACACTAACAACTCCACGATCAATATGCAGTGCTGACGCATTGCAATCATCTAAGCTTCATCTTCTAAGGGTTATCCTACTCGCTTAACATATATCTTTCGCCATAAGAATCATCATCGACTCATCAAAATAATTCGTAATCACTTGGTTTAACTTCCAACAGTTCACCCCAAGGATAACCTCAAATTAATCCAACATCTCGCTATAACCAAAAGTCACAATTATTCCCATAAATACACCAGGACTTACACACAATGTCCCCGCCATTAGCCATAACATCGCCCTCCACTCCTAGAGATGCGAACAACACAAATACCTGATCATTCTAGGACACTTCGATCTGAACGCTAGATATGAATCCCAAATCTGTACCTTCTTCGAAATTGGAAAAAAACATTGTCTCACCAACATTTGCACTTTTGCAATCCACGGAACATTGAACCAACTGTTTCCTCCTGGCCCATCTCAGAGTAGCATAAGCTTCTCCCCCACTTGCTTTAATTCCACTCCTGCAAACAAATGATTAGAAAGCAAGAAAGCACCGACAGTGTTCCCCACACATATTGCGTACTAAGGAACAACATGTCGACAGTATTCAACAGTCACACTACACTGACTCAACAACAACAACAGTAATTTAATAAAAATCAGAGTAATTTATTTTCAAAATAATATACAACAATTAGGATGCTACACTTCATCAACAATAAAATCTGCACAAACATGCATACATAGATATATATAAAACTTTTCAGATGAACCGATAAATAACTTCAACTTTATTAAAGAAGCGGAAAGAAACCATGTTTATACAAGGAAACATAATAAAATGAAGCATAATAATGAATAAATAGCAATTTAAGCACACATAATTATACTTCTTCAACGTTAAACATCAAGCCATACATAATATAACACAATGGGACTGACACCGACTCAATGCATGTGGTACCATAACACGTCGCTTTTTTCCATATAAGGCCACATCGCCATTTGCCATTGAGGCCACATCGTCATTTGCCATTAAGGCCATGCAACAACATAAAATGCATTGATATTCCGACTTACTAATGCCATGCCAATACAGGACATTGTCATCATCATCATGCAATATATTATGCAATTCATTCATACCTCATTCGTACAACACCATCACGTTTAATCACAATAATATGCATCACACTTCATACAACACTAACATATAAGGCTTAGCCTCTGACCAAAATAATCGTTTTTCGTTATCAAAATTATTATCACATTACAGAGAATATCTTTAGCTTCCCGTAGGTAAAAACGGCACGTCAAACAGACACTCGAGTCAATAGTTATCAATTTTTAAAGTTTTAACCAAACTACAAACATCGACATAATATACCGATGCCACAACCACTCATTATATACCAACTAAATTTATTTCCAGAACCTAAAACCATTTTATTTAAAATGATATCGCGTTAGATTTCTAACGCTTTGAATGGGAACCCAAAGGGAGTTACGGTTCGAAAGTTATGAATTTTTCAAGTTTTCCAAAATCTGTACAAACAGCGGCAACCGGTTACCATCAGAGCCGTAACCGGTTACACCCTTTTAAAACGCCCAGAAACGCTATTTTCAAGTGGTAACTGGGTACGCATATATCGGTAACCGATTACCACTGAACTAGAGTAAAAAAATCACATTTTTTATGCTACGAAACTCAATCCAATCCACCCTAAAACGCCAATTTTGAAAGCAAAACAATTTCTTTTTTGTTCTATCAATTATGCACTAACATTGCCCATCAATCTAACTCAATTCACATCATCAATTTCACTAATTTACACATAAAATGCATCAAAGATTCATCAATAGGTAAAACCCCATAAAGCAAAACAGTGAAAACTCAAGAACACACAATCGTGGAACCTAATCATCAACATACCCCATCATTATGCAACCCGTTATAGAGTTAGAATCTCACCCTACCTTGGTATTCCTAGCAAAGCTTCTTCACCTCTAACTATGGAGCTCTCACTTCTTCTTCCTCAAGCCCTAACTCTCTCCCTCTTTCCCCTTCTTCTGTTCTTTCCCTTTTTCATGTACTGACTATTTCTCCCAACCTCTTCCCCTTTTTTATTATTTTATAATATTATTATTATAACTACTAATTCCACATGATTACATTAATAGTAATAATTCTCACCAATTATTTAATTAAATAATATCCACCTAATATTAAATAACTAAATAATTAATAACTAATATAATTTAATTAGTCCTAATCTCTACACCACCAATTATTTAATTAAATAATATCCACCTAATATCACTTTGGAAGAAGTCGAGACGGTGGTAAAATTAAAAGAATTTTCAAAAGTAAAATATTTGAAAATTGAAGATAATGGTGAAGGCTTAAGTGTTTTAAGATGAGGAACTGAGTGTACAGGGATGTCCAAATTAAAGAAGTTTGATGAATCAAAGGAAAAATGTTTTAATTTTCAGAAAATCAGTCACTTTAAGAAGGATTGTCCTGAGAGAAAGCTCAATGGTGATTCTGTTTAAGTTGTGGTTGCCTTGGATGAGGATGGTTATAAGGATATTGGTGCGCTAGTGGCATCGAGTTTGGAGACTGAAGATAATTGGGCATATAGACTCAGGTTGCTCTTATCACATGTGTCGAAGGATAGAATACTTTGATACTTTGAAGCTAATGCAAGGTGGAGTAGTTCTCCTTGGTGATAATAAGTCTTGCAAGGTTCATGGTATTTGTAGCAACCTGCCCTAAAAATTTAGATTTTAGAGTCGCCACCTATTCTGCCAGGGCAAATATGAAACCCTACGAAGTTTAGAGATCTGGATAAGCTATTATAATCAGGTCAAAGGAAGGTGTTAGGCACCCTTAACCCTTTCCTAAGGTTTTGTCTAAGGTAAAGGTTTATGGGTTAAGAGTATTAAGGTGACAGAAAGTTAAATAAGACAAACTTTAAACCTTATTGAAGTTTTGGGGAAGGGGACTCCACTTGTTACCAAGTGCCTACGTACCTCCTTAGGGAGGATCAAAGTCTACGTAGTTCGGGGTATGTTGGTGTTTTTTAGAGGTTGTACGCCTTTGTAATTTGTACGTTGAAGTGTGTTTTAAATTGCAGTTTGCAGTTATGCAATTATCGCAGTTTCGTAGTTCGTAGTTTTGTGAAGATATTAAAAGTTTATTATAGCATACAACCCAAATTAGTATTATCTTGAGATTTTGTTAACCGCGTTGATCAATCGATTTGATCAATATAATTAACAAATTAGTGACGAATTACTAATTATCATAACCGATTGATTCAGTTAAAACCATTAGCAAATTATACCTGTTTAAATATTTTATTTAAATTAAAGTTGAATAATTTATCATTAATCATCGTAATCAATTGATTTGATTAAAATAATTAACAAATTGACCCTAATATAAATTAGCTCGACAAAATTTATTTTGTCGATAATCATCATAATCAATTGATTCGATTAGAACGATTAGCGAAGGAAATCTTGATGTGAAGTTTTAATAAGAATTAATCCTAATATACTTTTGTGAAAAAAAAATTTAAATAACAAGGTTTAAAAAAAAAATTACCAAAAAAACAAGTTTTTCAAAAAATTTACCAAAGTGTCTAGGTTTTGAAGACCCCCTGGAGTATGCGCCAAATGAATTGGCGCATTAGTATAAAAATTAGGAGTATGCGCCATATGGTTTGGCGCAAATGTGAAATTTTTTTTTTTTTTTTTTTACTTTTCAACATTTAAGCCAAATGGATTGGCTAACTCAAAAAATTTTATACTAATGCGCCAAATGGTTTGGCGCATACTCTAGGGGGTCCTGCAAAACCTAGACATTTTGGTAAATTTTATGAAAACCTTGTTTTTTATGTAATTTTTTTTATAAACATTGTTATTTAAATTTTTTCATCTACTTTTGTTAGATTGAAAGTATGATTTTTAATCAACGCGTTTATTAGGAATAATCGAATCGATTAAGAAATTTGCATAAACCCCATTGAACCAATTAATTAAAACTTAATTAGCTAAGTAACATTAATTACTAAGTTAAATCACTAAACTAAAATAATTAATAAGTTAAATTACTTAACTTAATTAATTTATTGAAAGAAAAACTTAATAAAAATAAAAACTATGAAAGAAAAGAAAAGGGGTTATATAAATAAATAAAACAAAAAAATTGGAAAACCTGGCGCGTGATCCTGTGTGGTTGACCTGTTAGGGTCCTTGGGTGTGTCTGCGTATTCCCAAGCGTTGGATATGATGCTGGTGGAAATCTGATGGTGGTGATTGAAGACGTATGGTGGGTGTGCGTTGATGAGAATCATGGGATCAGCGTTTGAAGGTTTTAAAAAAACATTGCTCAGCCTAGGGATCGAACCCAAGTTTCTTTGGCCACCAATACATTCATGTTTCACCACCTGTACCAAGCTTAACAACTGATAGTAAATCGAAACAAAAACATAATATTCAATGATTCGTTGGCTAATGGAATTGGAAAGAACTCAGTGACGTGGATCCCACTAATGCGTACGCATCCAATCAAAATTGGGGAGACCAAAATAGAAGAGTTGACGGGCCAATGAAATGAGGGAAGAGAAGTCATCAATGTTGACCAACCAATAGTGATACACAGTGGTTCCACGCATGTAAGTCATCCGGTCCAAGAGCTCCAACGCCGCCGCAACACTAACGCCAGTTGTCTTCTCCGACAAGAGTAATTCCTACAACCTGCAAAAAAGGTTCACACAAGACGGGAAAATAGCCCAGATCACGTAAATAATACGCTCCGAATCCAATGGAGATGTTAGTTTCTCTTGAAACGGTCTGCAACCATGAATACGATGAAGGATGACCTTCATGCCCTAACAATGGCAAAGAATCCTTCCTGCATCAAAACTTTAGAGTAATTGTTCAAATCGATCATAAACATGATGGAAAATATGAAATCACGTACAGAAGCCATTTAAATTTCATAGAATATCAATTTGAACCTCAAGAACCTGAACGAATCTGTGTAACCTTGGTGGCGCGATCTTGGCGTGTTTCTAACTTCCCCAATGGTTGGAACGAATCCCTTGAGTCCTCAGGAGATATTAGGGTTTTTTGATCTCATTCTCCTTCCCTTTATGGTCTGAACGTGATAAGTACATATAGTGGAGTGCATTAGGTCAAAAGTTGGGCTTGGACATCAAGTTCTTAGTGAGATTGAAATTTGATTCAAATGTGTATTAAATCTTTCTATTTTTGCCAATCTCTCTCCATAATCATGCTAGCACGAATTTAGATCCCTTTAATTGGGTTTGGATCTGGATAAATGGATGGGAATTGATTCATGAGATATTCCTTCATTTAGTTATGATTTTATTTGGTTTTTCATTGATTTTAAATAAATAAAATCAATAGTAATTGAAATAAAACCATAAAATAAATGGTAGTTGATTCATGGGGTCTCAATAAGCTTAATATCACGTGGATAACCCAAGATTATAGGCCCATTGCTCAAAGGTGTGAATATCATCAATTAGGGTTTCATCCATTTTCCAAATTTCTCCCAACTTCTGACAATCGTAACTCACTCAATTTTTATCCTATGAAGGTGTTATAGGACTTTTTGGAAAGCTAAAGATGTCCTTTATAAGCCACTTTGGAACATAGTTTTCATTTGGAGATTTTATCTTGATGATATGGGCTTTGACAAAAACTGCTTTTTGTGATCTTCTAGAAGGACTTGTAATCTTTTGGACCATATCTCTTAAATGGAGCATTTTTTGCCGTGGCATTAGAGAGACAAAGTTGTAGAGAATTCAATTTCCTTCAAGATAGGATTTTGTTGAGAAATTTCTGATGTTCCATGTGAGAGTTGTGGCTGGTCAAAGTTCAGTTGACTTTTAGGTTAAAAACCCTAATTTAGAAACTTTGAGTTTTCTTGATTTCTGAACTTTTGACTGAGCAATCTTGTGAGTCAGAGCTTGAAACTTGTCATGGAGATGCTTTGAATCCCAAGAGATCATATGAAGCTTACTTGAGGCCTTGATACATCCTTTCTCCTTAGCCAATCCAAAACCCTAATTTGAGGACCCTTTGATTAGGGGGTGTGCATTCAGTCAAGTCTTGAGCTTTTGATACTTGTATGAGCTTGAAAGTAAAAATGTGATGGGCAAATTTTGGGGTATGACAGCTGCCCCTGTTCAATCTTCTTAAACCTGAGGATGTAGATTGGCTTATGTTCCTGTTGGAATCTGAAGGTGGAAGAGGATTGAACACTAGAATACCAAGAAATTTGCCCTTGATGATGCAGGGACTTTTTAGGAGATGGGCTTAAAGATGCCATCCATGCGAAATATTGTCGGAGGTGGGCTTAAAGATGCCATCTTGGATTGAATGGCGTAAGAATACGCAAGTCTCACGCTTTTCGGATCGAAGAGTAATTAAATAATGGAAGACCCCTAAATTTACCTTATACTTGAGTGTGAAAGAAGGAAAGTCCTGCTAAGGCCTGAGACTTACATAGCGAGGATTCGTAGTTTGTCGTGTGAAAGATGGTCCACTTGCTATAGTGCTAGCAAGCTTCCACAGTTTGTATAAAAGGAAGGATTTACTTACTATAGTTCTAGTAAACCTTTGCATATACCCTGGATGAGAAAGGGATTACCTGCTATTGGTTCTAGCAAGCTTACCTGCATAAAAAGGGATCACTTGCTATGGTCCTAGCAAGCTTACCTGCGTAAAAGACTCTTTTGCTATAGTTCTAGCAAGGTCACCTGCATAATAAGGATTTACTTGCTATAATTCTAGCAAGTTTACCTGCGTAAAAAGATTCATTTGCTGGAAAGGCTCCTGGGAAGGATGGAATATGTCTTAAAGAAGACTGCCTACAATGATTCCTGGAAAGGACCGGTAACTTTTGTCTTGATCATTTGTGAACTATCTTCGGATAATTGCTCAGAATTAAGCATCAGGATTGTATTTGTCTTGAATGAGTGTCCGGATTAAATCATTGTCTTAATTGTCTCTGCATTGTATCTTAGACGATAATATTCATTTGATTGTGGAATGACCTGAAAAGGCAACATTAACTTTATGCAATGTCATGATGCATGTGTTGTGTAATGAGATTCTCAAAATATATGAGAATCTTGTATGTTATGTATGTATTATGAACAATGTATGCATGAGCTAGTTGGGTGATGTATGGACACCACTATGTGGTTGAAGCGCATTAGTAATTCCGTATAACAATCTCTGATCGGGGAAAATAAATCCCTATTCGTTGCCTAGAATGATATTTAACCAGCGTGAAGATTTGAAGGAGATCACTACCGAGGGACCGACATGATGAGTAAACGTAGCTATCAAAAGCGAGGCTCATAGTTTGTTGTGTAAAAGGGATTCACCTGCTATAGTTCTAGCAAGTTTACCTGCGTTAAAAAAAGGATTACCTCCTATAGTTCTAGCAAGCTACCTGCATAAAAATTCACCTGTTATAGTTCTAGCAAGCTTTCGTACATCCTGCATAAGAAGACTCTATTATTATAGTGTTAGAAAGATCATCCGCGTAGAAAGATTCACCTGCTATAGTGCTAGCAAGCTTATATGCATAAAAAGATTTACCTGCTATAGTTCTAGCAAGCTTATCTGCATAAAAAGATTTACCTGCTATAGTGCTAGCTTATCTGACTAAAAAGATTTACCTGCTATAGTGCTAGCAAGCTTACCTGCATAAACTTCTTGACACATACGCAGAAGTCAGAAGTATAAGGACCAGTAACTTGGTGTTCTACATTGTGTATGCACAGAGTGTAGCGTGCATAGCGTAGCGTAGCGTGCAGAGCGTGGTGTGTAAAATGTAGTGTGTAAAGCGTAGCGTGTAAAACGTAGTATGTATCATGCTTGTATAAATATTGCGCACATACATATAACGGCTATACATGCATGCGACCCTGATGTTTGTACAATGTAGATGTATGAACTATATGTATGTGTAATGTAAATGTTATATGTATAAGAGGATTTTGTTTATGGTATCCTGTTGATGTATTAAGATGATGTTTGTGCGCATGTTTACAAGCGGAGATCTAATGATGTGATATGCCAGTTCTTAGATCAATTTCGAATGCGTAATGATTATGCTTATGTATATGTTGATTGATAAATTCCTATATGTGTGTGTTGGTTAGTATGTATATGCTAATGCTAATGCGTATGTATGTATGGTGATCCCCAGATTTTATCTCCTTATAACCCATTGAATTTGTTTAAACCATGCAACGAATATGCTCATGCCAACTAGTAATGCTTATACGTAGAATTTTTTCAAGCAGAACTTCAGTTTTCAATCTCCTTCTGGACCATTAGGTCCTGAACCAATCCCCTGGTACCCTTTTTTTGAATTGTCTAGACGTTTTGATGTATGAGATGTAATGTATTAACCAATGTATGTAATGCATGACTTGTGTATATTTGCATGATTCTCCAATGATAGGAGAAAGATTTTTTGGAGGTTGTAAAGTGCGAGGATGCCTTTGATTAACCTATTTTGAGATCTCTTTGATACTAAGTGTGTATTCGTAGATGACGCCATGCCCTTTGAGAAGTAACTCCAATGCAATGCGCATGCAAGTTTTGAAATCGAAGTGTGTGATGAATTAGAACTAGATGATCGGAGATGAATGTTTGAAGAAGCTTAGTGGTTAGGAACCGTTTTAACAACCCTAGAAGTCGGTATAACAAAATCCTGATTAATATGCTTTCGTAGTTAACCTTGCCTCAATTAGGACTTTTGAATGTTGTAACTTAGCCTGGTTCATGGTTTAAGAAACAACGAATATAAGGCTCAAAATTTATTTAACCCACCCCTTTCTCCTTGATGTTCTCCAATCCTAAAGTTCGTATAATCCAATGAATGTATTTCATTTGTAAGAGAATTGTTTCAGTTCCGATGATGAGCGGAAGCATTCGTAAAGATCCAAGCACCGATGAAAAATGTTGTAGAGATCCAAGCATTGATGAGAAGCTTCGATGATTTAGCAGTCACAAGATTATCCTTTGTATTTTTCTTTTGTTTTTCTATCCCTTATTTTTGCATGAGCCAATTCCTTCAAATTTGAACCATCGGGATGCCCTAATTTTTGCCTAAGTCATTTTTGTTTTCTTTTATGGGACTTAGTGGGTGCTTTCCTCCTCTCTTTTTTTTGCATGCTCTGTTAGTGCTTTTATTAGCAGATTGGCATCTATGTTTGGCTAAAACATAATAGCAGTAAAACATAATATTAATGTGAATCTTGCAAGTTTAAAAAGAACAAAACAGGTATAAGCAAGATGTTAGATGGAATGTCATGACATCAATTAATGACATCGCGCCTACAGAACTGAAAGGAAGATTCAGTTTGTACTTAACAGATACAGGATATTCACAGAATATTTTGTAATCCTATGTGGCGCATATTTAAAGGTCAAAAGAATAATTGAAGAATCAGATCAGAAGATTGAAGATTCAGGAAGAATCAGATCAGAAGATTGAAGATTCAGCAGTTTCTAATTAGGAGATAAATTAGGAAACTCATAATTAAAAGGCCTTATTTGTAGCAGAATATTTCTGCATATTTGTAACAACAAGGAGTGCTGTGATTTGTAAGCCCAAATCCAATTGGGATCAAGTTATAAATAGGAAACTTTGTAACCTAGTTTAAGAGAAAAAAACCTTGTTCTTAACGATGTAGTCATTAGGTTTTCTATAGGTAGACCACCCAGGTTGTGGGATGGCTGCCATGTCCTTCTCGAAACCTGTAGGTTAGAGAAGTGATTATCCTCACTCGGAACCTGTAGGTAAGAGTTGAGTATTATAAAGATTGAAGTTGTGAAGCAAGATCAAGTATGTGTTCATTGTTAATTGTGTAAATAGCTGTTGTAGGGTTGTAACAGTTAGGTATCACTAGGGAGTGAGCAGAGGTTCTCTTGTCTTGGATGGAGTTTTGAGATAAAGGTTGCATTGGGTAGTGACTAGGTAAACCAGAGGTTGTTTACATAAAATAGTACTACTGTTAGTGAAATCTTCTTCCTGGCATGGTAGCCCCTAAAGTAGGTAGTTAGACCGAACTGGGTTAACAATTAACTGTGTTATTTATCTTCTGCATTATTTGTTCAGTTATGAATGTTATGACTTTGTTTATAACATCAGGTTCATAAGTGTTAGCTGTTCCTAAAAAGAACCATATTAAGAACCATAAGTGTTAGGAGTAATTAATTTATGGGGGATCCTTCTATTCTGCTTATGCTACATTAATAACAGATCTAATGTCTTGACATCGGGATTGACATCTGAGTCTGTCATACCAGGATTTTCAATTGGTATCAGAGCAGGCATCCTGTCTGTTTCTGGATGAGATCCATAAGGGATAAATTCTGGTTGTGGTAAAAGTAGAAGAGTGTTTGAACAAAGAATGTTCATATTTTATGGTCCCTTGAAGTGGAGGATGGACCTATATGATTAGACCTACCTGACCTAAGAGCTGTGTTGCTGGAACAAGGAGTGCTAAATCTAAAGACTTCATGTGGGAGTGAAGAACTTGAATTTCAGAACTAATTTGACCGGTATCTATGGACAGAGGAGAACCGTTTCAAAAGCTTCATGCGGGAGTGAAGATATTGATAAGGTAATCTCTGTATTTTTGGGAGTTTGTCAGGTCGGGATTTTGGTTAGGTCTAGTCAATTGCTTGGTGCAGAAGCTAGCATTGTTCAAGGTTGAGCAGCAATCAATCTGTAGTTGTCATGCTTACTACTAACACTTAAAGTAAGCATTGTGTGAGTTCTGTTGAGGTATGACTATTTTCCGCTGCATAGTCTCTGAGAAACCCTAGGGTTATGTATAGTCAACAGAATGTATGGCAGGTATTGTCAGCTATGATTAAAGTGTCAAAGATACTTGAGTATCCTCTCAAGTCCACTCATAATGACATGGGTTATTAGAGCTGATGAATGTTAACTGATCAATGATATTCATAATTATCTGCAAATGTGTACCTTGAAATCTTCAAGGTTGAAGTGTTCCTAGAAGGAGGAACACATGTTTTACTAGACGTTAGGACATTAAGAACTGGTATGCAGCTACCAGCTGAAGAACAGATGTTCTGGTGCTATACTAATGTAGTGTGAAAACATTGGTTTGGAACCTACTCCTGGTCTGGAAGAGGAGACATCTAGCTAAGTTAATCAGGACACGATTAACATGTGCTCAGTTCTACTAAGAAAACTCACGAAGAGATTCCTTTCTAATCCTTTGTGTTGTACTTATGAAGAGCCAATATCTGTGAGTTTCCTCTGATCAACGAAACCAGATAAGTATTCATAACCATAGAGCAGTTGTTGGAGATGAATACTGTGTCTCAATCACAGTGAAATATGGTTAAGAATGTGTACTGCCCTAGTTGTTATCCAGAAAGGGTAGTGCTGTTTGAAATCAAGGAAGTCAGATGGATCTGACTAATTTAGTGTCATGATATGACTAAGTCTGTTCCAGAAACCTAGCTGAGGGAATCTCCTCTATAGGTACAGACTATGGCATTCTTCATCTCAAAATCAGAATGAAAGTCTGAAGAAAAGGTTATTGAGATGATGGCTACTTTATCCGTTGATGTGTCTGGATATTGCTGATAATTGGATTATTCTGTTACTAACCAGAGTGTTGTCAATTTGAGATTAAAGATGTTAACCAAGAACCATGAAGGATGATGTCATATCTGATGTTACAACATCTCAAGATCTTCAGTTATTTTTATTTGCCAAGAACAGAAAGTATAAATGTGAAGAGGTAATCAGTCAGAATGACCTAGTGTGAGTAGAAAATTCTAACTGAAAAGCTGGTAAGTACTTTGACGGGAAACTTAGTACTTATTAGGTTTAGAACCTGGATGCTGAACTGAGAAGAAGTTCTTCTAACCATGAGTTCTTAATTATCTTCACACATCAAAAGAGGGCAAGAGTCTCTGATGTGGCATACTGATTCTGTTAAATATCTTGATGGGAGCTGGATATTTACAAGGTCTGTATAAAACAACTCAGACGTGTATATTGAAGATCAATTTATGGTTACACAATCATAGTTTCTTCTATTTCAAGTTACAGAGTGTGGCAATCTGAATCTTGTGTAGCAAGCAAACTGAGGTTTCTAATCTTGGAAACTGTGGCAATTCCAAATGAAGGGAACTTCAAGGAAGAACATCAAAGATGTCCTCAAATTTGTATATCTCAGGATAAGTAAAAGAGTATGAAGATCAGTAAAGACAATGTTTTTCCGCTTCTATCCATTTGCAAAGTCTTTTCAAAGACTAATCTTGAAGAAAGAAGAACAAAGTTACACAAAAACCTCAGAACATAACTCCAATCATGTTTATTCTCAAATACTAGCAAAGAATATTCTTTGCATTATCATCTGACGACATGAATTGATGGTGTGTATCACTTGTTCTGATCTAAGTGCATGTTCCAACCTATGCACAAGTCCGCCTGGTGCAGTTCATTCTCAAATAACATTTCTTGATGAAGAATTTGGTTCAAGTCCAGGTATGTTGTTTAAATTTGTCAGGTTTATCGAGTCTTTTCGTTTTGGTTGAGTCTTGTTTGATTCCCTCATGTTCTTCTTTCGGATATGAGAAGTGTCTAGAGTCTAGGTTATGATTGTCTAATTAAGTCAGTCATAGGGTTTAAGGGTAGTGTTCAGGAATTTTTAAGTCTGAGGTCATTCTTTGCAACTGTTTGGTAAAGAATAAAGAGTCTTGTTTCGAGTCGTGAACACAAATTGTTTCTTGTGTTCCAAGTCCTCTATAGAGAAAGTGTTATCTCTATAGATAGTCAGAGTTTGTTTGAGTTCAGATGAACTTGTGTCTTAAGTGGTACTAACATCACAAGGTACGTATTTCCTGGAAAAATGACTGGGAATATACATTAGAAGTTTGAAAAAGCAACATTATTGTCTAAAGTGACAGTTCAGGCATAATGTGGATTAGAATGGGCAGTTTCTGATCTGGATGTTAGTAATGTGTTCTGGAAACATAATTACTTTCATGATGAAGACTTCACTTCGTGAAGATGACAATGAAGACAAAAGTTCTATGATCAGATCAACACAGCTGAGGATAAAGGAGAATCTCTTCTACTCAAGGAGTATGTTATTCAATGTGTGAGATTGAAAAACACCTTATCAAGAAGGATTTCGAAGTGTCTTAAGCAGACCATGATCTGATTCAAACATGGTAAGGTTATGCTCAACAAAATTCAAGGAGTGGCAGTTCTGTTTGTTGAGATTGTGGCAACCTCTGTGTGTGTGCTTCTAGTATCAAGAGTTCATCTGTTAATCGTTTCTAAAGGAGATAATTTCTTAGGCAAGGGTCTATTAAAAAAAGAGATGAAACTTGTGGAGAATACTAGTAGTACAAATGTCAGACACAATATTATGACATTCTACTTCTAGGTATAAGTATTTATTGTAAGGAACAAATTTGCTATAGTGAGTGTGTTCAGCAGGATTGTTGAACAGAGGGTGCGGCTCTTGAAGATATGAAGATGAGTCTTATATTTTCCATTAATCATTTCAAGCTTATTCCATTGGGGAAGCTCAGACTATCTCAGATAGGGGGAGTAACTTCTTTTGTCAAGAAAAGTTTCTTGGTTAAAAATACTTTTACATCATGAAGAAAATGTGATACTTTTGTCAGTTATTTGTGAATGGTTCAAGCTAACCATGTGCAACTGGTAACCACTATTCCTTCTCTACACTAATGAGGTAGCTGTGCGTCTAACAGTCTCAAGGTGTCCAGAACAACAGAAGTCTTTGTCTATGACTAGTGAGTAAGTAGGGAGTCTGTTAATTGGTCCAAATGATGCTCTGTCTTAATCTTTTACGGAATCTTGGGCTATGTGCTTGAAGGAAAGAAAAGTGATAATGTCTGACATGATGTCATGACATGTTTAAAGACATTTGTAATACGGTGAACTGACTTTTAAAGAAATATGCAGATAGTAAGAGTCGCCACCGACTTTTATTTTATCCAATTGGAAAGGCAAAAAGAACAGGAAAGACCTTTTTGAAAGAGATTGAGTTCGGGGGGTAAGTTATACAAAGGGAAGGTGTAAGGCACCCTTTGTATCCATGGTTATCCACGGGCTCTTAATTGCTTAGCTCACTTTGTTTGAAATGTTTGAATTGTTTGAAAAGTGGTGTGAAAAGTAAAAACTTTGAAGAAAGAACTTTAACTTGTAAATAAGCGTAGTCTTTTGAAAATATTTGAAAATTAGTGGGAAAAGAATTTGAATTTGATTTTAATTTGAAATAGAGCAAGCAATTAATAGCAACTACCCTAAGTTTGAAAAATCGTTCTTTTAGCTCTTTCGGGCGAAAGGATCTATCCACGCCATAAGAGGGCGGGAAGTCTTTCAATTGGATGTTAAGGGTCATCGAGGTTTATCGTTCGCCATAAGACTGTCCCTTGCCATAAAGAGGGCAGGTAGTCTAAGGGAATGATATAATAGTCATTTCATCTTTTTAGGCATCATGCGAGGATACCTTAGCAATTGGGACAATCTTTTATCGAGGCAACATCGAGGGAGTTTCAATAACTTTGAAGGCAACATTTGCTTTAGGTATCCTCGGAATCGAGGGACTTGACTATTTTAAAGGCATAATTCGTAAGGCAACAAGGCAACAGTAAGAAAGGCAACAGGCAACAAGAGAGGTTACCCTAAAGGTGTGTGTGTGGCACAATCATGTGGTTAATTCAGATATTTATCTTATAATTAGTGAGCTAATTCAGTTCAAGGCTTGCACTCCCTAAGATTACTAACCACGGCAGAAAAATAAAGGCAGAATTAAAACCCTACGCTATTACAATAAACACCTGCGGGGATGGGGGAAATAAACAGAAGGAAAAAAATAAGAAGGATCAATAGTAAGTTTTAAACATTGAATGCCTTGATCTCTGTCATACCCCAAAATTTGCCCATTACATTTTCATACTCAAGATCATTTTGAATATCAAAGTCTCAATACTCGACTGAGTATATACTCTCCTAAACAACAGCCTTCCAACTAGGGTTTTGTTCTCTCCAAGTATAATCAACTTCTGATACCTCAAGTGGATCCCATGGTCCCTCATATGATTCAAAGAACCTCTATGCCAAGTTTCAAGCCTCGATTCAAAAGATTGCTCACTCAATGGCCCAAACGATCAATAATCGACTGGTTGACCTAAAAGTCAAAATATGGTCAAACCATAGTCAAAACTTCTGATTTTTGGTCAACATCCTCATTATGAAGAATCATTCATCATTTGATCAAGTATTGATCATGATTAATCAAGAAAAGTTCAGAAATCAACAAAACCTAAAGTTTCTAAATTAGGGTTTTTAAGGAGAAAGTCAACCCAACTTTGACCAGCCATAACATCCACATGGAACATCAGAAATTTTCCATCCAAAGCTCAGTTTGAAGGAAATTTAATTCTCTAAAACTTTGTCTCTCACATGACAAGTCTAAAAATGCTTTATTTGAGAGATATAGGCCAAAACATTACAGGTCCTTCTAAAAGATCGCGAAAAGTCATCTATTCTCAAATATCACAACTTGAACATGGTAAACTCAATTGAGATGAAACCAAAAGAAGTCTTTAGAGGACATCTTGAGCTTCCTAAAAAGATCAAGAACACCTTCATAGGGTTAAAATTGAGAGAGATACGCATTGCTAAAGTTGGGTAAATATTGGAAAAATGCTTGAAACCCTAGTTGGTGATTTTGGTACTTTTGAGTAATGGGCCTTTTACCTTGAGATGTCCACGTGATATCAAGCCTATTGAGAGCCCAAAAACCAATTTCTAATTATTTGGTGATTTTATTTAATTTAATTTTGGATTTATTCATTTAAATACAAAATAAATCAAATAAATTCATGGTTTAATATTCAAAAATTATTTGATTGATTCATTTAAACCAAAATTGATTCTAAATCAATAATGAGGCCAAAGAATACGTGAAAGAGAGATGGGAAATAAGATTGGCTAAATTTGGAAAGATTGCATGCATATTTCCAAATCAAATTTTTGTAATCAACCACTTGATTCTTTCACAAGTTTCTTGACCTAATTTTCTCCTATATATATAGCCAGCATATTCAGGATCACGGGGACGAAAAAAAAAAGGCCAGGAAGACTAGGGTTTGGTGTTCAAAAATTGCACATAAACTTGCACTCTCGAATTCCTGTTTGCAGCCAGTTTCATCACGTCCAATTCATTCCATTATATTCCTAAGGTGGAAAAGAGTAAGGTTGGATCAAAGATAAGGCTTGGTAACGTTTGAATCACTCATCCCAAACTTGACATATTCATGCATATTTTAGAATTTTCATATCTCATGATTTCACTTGTTTCGGTTTAAACTAGTATTGTGAATGAGTTCATAGCATCGTTCAGAACAGCTTGGAACCCTTGGACACAAAGTCACGCACTGGAATCGCACGTAGCCATGGCTAGGGCTCGAAGAAGATAATCCTCGGATCTCCTCCTACAGGCCGTTTTACGCCGAAAGAACGCTACCATCGAATTCGTGGCATGCGGTTTGGGTGATCTGGGCACCGTTTCTATTCTGTTAACGTGTTATTTGAGTTTCTTGTGTTTTTTCAGAAAATAGCTACAGTATACAAAACCATGGCAAAGTCGAAGCAGATTCCTAGCAAAATCGTTAGCCAATGATATGTATGGCTTAGAGATTGAAGACGACGAGGTGGCAAGTGCTGAATGGCCAGTCAAAAATCAGAATTTCCTTTCTCTTCGTGATTGGAAAAGCGTAACAGGCATGGCCCACGCGCGACATCCCTATTGGCCGGTCAAAGGTTCCACAACTATCTCCCCTCACGCTATTGGCTGCAGCGAACAACAAAGGACCCACGCTCATCTTCGTTTGACTTTTCCATTACCTTCATCATTTTATTTATATTATTATTAAGTTATCATATTAACAAATACTATGGGGCCCACGCGCGCTGCCTTTGGCTTCCACCATTCACGTTTTTTTATTTATTTGTTGCAGATGCTTATTATAACAACTAAATTGCGTAGCCTACATGGTGGAGAGAAAGAAACATATGCGTGAAGACCCCAGTTCGAATCCTAGCATACGCAAAATTTTATTTATGCGTTCTCTCTTGCAAATCCGGTGGTACACGCCCACGCGTGACCAAGGTAAACCCCAGTACCTCACCGTTGGATGTAAAAATCTCCAGATCCAACGCACCTGATCCTGCAAGCGCACCATAGACCCTCAAAAGCCAACCACACTAAATCCCAGCTAAGTGTTTTTTTTTTAATTCACTTATTTATTTTAATTACATAACCTATTTTTCTACTTATTTATTTCTTTTCTAAACCCTAACCTTTTATTTTTTAAACCATATTTTATTTATTAAATAAATGTTTTCATAACCCTTTAATTTTTAATCGAACTTTCGATTATATATATTTTTATATAGTAATTTATTCATTTTACATCCGTGGCTTTAAACCCTGATTAGCATGATAACTAATCACTGTCAAACGCTTTTTTAGCCTTATAAACCCTCTAGGTCACAATAAGTTTTCAAACGCTTTTTTAGCCTTATAAACCCTCTAGGTCACAATAAGTTTTCTTAGGTTGAGAGGTAGGATTTGTAAACCTTTTAGGGTTTGTTCAATCCCATTCATTTATTTTATTTGCCCTTTTGGGATAAAATATGGTTTATGCCCATAGTTAAGGAATTTTAATACACTAACGCATTTTTTTTCTGCCTAATTTTCAGGGTTAATCAGAGATCTTCAGACTACGCGCCACGCCAATCAAAAAGCTAAGTTCTGATCCCTCTTTTATTATTATTTTTACCTTTTATTTTAATTTTTGCCTTATGGTTTAAATTACTTTCAACTGTCAAAGAATTATTCATACACTTACCACTGTCCTTTTTCATTTAATTCTCAGATGATCGGGTTCGAGGAAGATCAAGGCTGAAGACTGCAATTTAATTTTATGTTTTAATTTCCCCCATTCCCGCAGGTGTTTATTGTAATAGCGTAGGATTTTCATCTTTCCGCTTTTAAGAAGTTAACCACATGATTGTGCACCCACACACCTTTAGGGTAACCCTTCTTGTTGCCCGTTGCCTTATTGTTCCCTGTTGCCTTTAAATTGTACTAAATAGTCAAAGCCCCTCGATTCCGAGGATACCTAAGCAAAACAAATGTTGCTCTCAGTTCATCATCATAAGATCATAGTCCCTTCAAAGTTGCCTTAACAGATGATCTTGTCCCTCGAAGTTGCCTCGGTAAAATGATGATTTGTCCCCATTGCTAAGGTATCCTCGCATGATGCCTACAAAGATAAATGACTATTATATCCTTCCCTTAGACTACCTGCCTCTTTATGGCAAGGGACAGTCTTATGGCGAACGATTACTCTCGATGACCCGCACATCCAATTGAAAGACTTCCTGCCCTCTTATGGCATGGATAGATCCTTTCGCCCGAAAGACTTAAAGAACACGAAAGACAAACTTAGGCTAGGTAGTTCTTAATTGCTTGCTCATAATCAAATCAAAAATCAAATGCTTTTCACACCTCCTATTTCAAAACAATTCCAAAACAATTTCAAAACAAGGCTACGCTTATTTACAAGCTAAAGTCCTTAACGAAATCTTTTTACTATTCACACACGACACTTTTCAAACAAATCAAACAAACAAGTGAGCTAAGCAATTAAGAGCCCATGGATAACCATGGATGCAAAGGGTGCCTTACACCTTCCCTTTGTATAACCTACCCCCCGAACTCAAAATCTTTCAAAGGTCTTTCCTGTTCTTTTTGCCTTTCCAATTGGATAAAATAAAAGTCGGTGGCGACTCTTGCTATCCGTACATTTCAATAAAGTCAGTTCACCGTATTACAGAACTGGCGACTCTGCTGGGGATGCTTTCGAATAAAAGAGGGGTTACCTTAGAGTTTAGGATCACATAATTTTTTGTTTGCTTGCTTTATTATTTCAAGGTTGTTTTGGGTATTGAATGGAAGATGAATCCTACACCCGGATTCGAGTGCACCTTAAGATAGGAGCGGCATAGTCATGGAGACCCCCCTTGTGCATGCTTGGGGTTGGTCAAAATGAAGTTCGCGCTTGAGTTAGGCCTCCACTGGTTATTGTGTACCTCTTTTGCATGAGAGATGTTTATGCATGTATCTTTGGGTGCGTCGGAGCTCAAGGACCTTTAGTCACCTTTAACCCATCCTGACTTTTAGGAACGTAGTGGGAGGGCTATTCTTGGTGCATGCCAAGTTATGGTCGCTACCCGATACTACAGCTCAGATAGGTTTCTTCCTAAAGTATCATTGCGTGGTATTCATGTACCATGTTCGAGGGTGCTTTAGAAGGGGCTGACAATTCTGGGTCACTGGTAGAACCCGTTGCTGATATCGTCCTTATCCTTAGAAGTACCTTTGGGGAAGGGTAGTCACCTGGTCATACTTCATGCAAGCCTTTACACTTAAGGACTCTTGTGTGACTTGTTTGTTATTTAACCTTTCTATTTCCTTGCAGGATTTGCTTGTAGGACATTTCGTCCTTATTACCTTATGCTTTACCCTTCCATTTCCTTGTAGGATTTACTTGTAGGACATTTCGTCCTTATAACCTTATGCTTTACTTAATGCATTACATGTGCATGACATCATGCATCATAAGCATAACATGATTTAACTAACCCTTTCAAGGATCCTAGGGATTTAGGGCGCACAATTCCAGGTACTCCTATCAAGGACTGATTTCCTAATCAAGGGGCAAGAGGATTTATTTTCCTCTGGCCACACACCTTCCAATTCAAAGACTCAGTACCTAGCAAGGGGCAAGTGGATTTATTTTCCTCTGGCCACACACCTTCCAATTCAAAGACTCAGTACCTAGCAAGGGGCAAGAGGATTTATTTTCCTCTGGCCACGTACCTTCCAATTCAGGGCATCCCGAATCAGAGGCTATGACCCACTGGATATGGTGAGCTTGATTCTCAAAGAAAGACATTCAAAGACAAAAGTCAGAATTCTTCAGACAAAGACGCGACCAAACCATTTTCTAATGTTGCTAACTAAATTCCTAAAGATCCTTGAAAAGTTCGCATTTGCATTCATAACATCACATAAAACTAACTTTTCCTTTCAGGTCGACCAACTGGTCAGACAAATACCATCAACAAATCAATCCTAATCAGATGAACATTCTGGAAGCTTGACTCCCAGACTTCTGAAACATTCCAATCAGATATTCCAGAAGCTCGAACCCCGGACATTTTGAAAGTTCCAATCAGATGAACATTCTGGAAGCTTGACCCCCAGACTTCTGAAACATTCCAATCAGATACACATTCCGGAAGCTCGAACCCCGGACATTCTGAAAGTTCAAATCAGATGAACATTCTGGAAGCTTGACCCCCAGACTTCTGAAACATTCCAATCAGATATACATTCCGGAAGCTCGAACCCTGGACATTCTAAAAGTTCCAATCAGATGAACATTCTGGAAGCTTGACTCCCATACTTCTGAAACATTCTAATCAGATATACATTCCGGAAGCTCGAACCCCGGACATTCTGAAACATTCTTATCAGATACACATTCCGGAAGCTCGAACCCCGGATACTCTGAATCTCTACACCAGTTCCACAACAACGACGCAAGCCACATGCACCTAAGCGTCAATTCACCAAAATCAATATGTCATCGGCTCAAACATTACAACATCTGTTGAAGATCAGATTGATTACTCTGAGGGATGTTCCTAAGAATTCTAACACCTCTGGCTATAAACTCAATGCGAGGTGCGCGTACCATTCCAAAATTCCTGGACATTACAAAAACAATTGTTGGACATTAAGGAATAAGATTCAAGATCTAATCTATGATGGGGAAATCAAAACTCCTATGATGATCACTGCTCCTATGCTTAGGCATGACAAGACTGATTGACGTCTGGACGGACGAACTTTTGGATCATTAGATCTACTTTCATTTGCAAGTTTCTTTTCTGTTTGTTTAAACATTTGACTCATGATAGACATTATCTGCTTTAATAATCATCATCAGTGCATTGCATATGTCTGTCTTGAATAAATTATTTCGCTATCACTCATCTAAACTGCATCTTTACTTTGCATATGTTTTATGATACTCAACTCCTGCTAAAGTTGTATACCTTTTGAGGGAGGATGACGAAAATGATACCGCAACTTCTTACAATATGCTTTCGAACGGACTATGCTGACGATGTACAGGCATTATTTCAATTCCTAAACAGTGGAGATATAAGGATGTTAATCCCTCGTCAACCCCTTTGAGCCTAAGAAGTAGAAGTTTCTTTCTTGTACTAATTAAAAACCCTTGATCATAACCTGGGGCAGGGTAGTTCTCAGTTAATTTGGTTGTGCATTCTATTTTAAGAGAATCATTCAGTACACCTTTCAACAAAGGTTTCAATCACAAGCATTCATCCGCACACATCAAAGAAGTGTTGGAGATGTCAATCAAAAACCAATGAGGGTTCATCAATCATTAAGCAAGCCAGTCAATATCTTTCAAAAAAAAATGGAAAAAACATATATACAAGGAAAAGCCTGCTAAGTCAAAAATCAAAAAGAAGACTTAGGCAAAAATCAAGGCATCCCGCTGACTGTAAGCTCAAAATAGACAGTTCAGGCAAAAGTTAGGGATATCAAAAAATGAAAGAAGAGAAGTCAATAAATTCCTGAACAACACAATGTTGTGACTACCAAAAGGAAGAAGTGACTGCCATCTTAAAAGTTCTCTTTCCTTGTGAACCATCATCATTATCAAAGGTGAAAATCCAAAAGTCTCTTGGAACCTGAATGCATAAGTTGAATTAACTGAGCTTAGGGCTGAAGATCATCACGAAGAGGGGTGGGTACAATCAAATTTTGAGCCTTTATCCTTTGTTTCTTAAACCGTAAATCAAGCCACGTTACAACCCTTGAAAGTCCTAATTGAAGCATGGTTAGTTCGAAAGCATACTGTCACCAAAAAGGTATCCCGACTCCTTAAGGTTTACTACAAATGTTAAGTTGATATCCGGTTCTTACAAACGTCACGTTGTTACAAATATCACGTTTTTACAAATATTACATCTTTTGTTTTAATGTTTTTCAAAAAACTCAAGACAAACGTATGCATTGCATCTCATGAATTCATTATTAAACATATTCTGCTACATAATTTCAAATGTTAGCATCAGAAAGAACTTGCACAGGGTACAACTAATGACTGAAAGTTATCCCAACAGACAAGATTACTCCGAGAAGCAATGTCTCCTACGTATACAAGGGGCATGGCACGCTTTGCCCAATCAATCTGGGACAATCAGGTCAAGATTCAAAGAATCTCTCAAATGCCAAGCAGTCAAAGGCATACATCTCTAGTGGGTTTCAAACTATTTCCCGACCAATCTGGGGCAATCAAGTCAAGATTCCGAGAATCTCTCAAGGATGCCAAAACAATAAGGGGCATGCACCCAAGTGGGTCAGTAGCCATCGCTCGATCAGTCAGGGGCATCATCCTAAGTTTATGATTACTAGGGGGATCGCCCATAGTGCACATCTCATAAATTCCTCGTGAGGCGAATCTTTCCAAAGTTCCTACTAGCAGGGGAAAATCTATGCAAGTCCAGCTGGACATCTTAATCAATACTCCGTGGTGTGTCCTAATCAAATCCAGGAATGGTAGTTACTATAATACTAGGGGCAACGTTCAAGACATCCACGTCTTCCCACAAAGCTGATTTCACAAGATCATATCCCCACAGAGTAATCACTAAGAAGATACCTTCAAATACTCTCGTCCCGACAAAGACATGGCTCCCCAACAGAGTTTACATCTTCAACACTACCGTTTCTCCAACACTTTGCTCTTCTCCAACATGGCTTACTAATTTCTTTCATCCCCAGTCAGGATCCGTCAAATTACTATTCATTCCCAAGCAGAAATCATAAATCCCCAGCTGAGCATCTCCAAGAAAAGATCAAAACATCAAACTCACAATGACATAGAGATTTATCTTCTTAATCAATATGCTTCGAGTAACATAAATCATAGCCATACATCATATACATCACATGCATATTCATACATTGCATGCGGTTATAATTCATACATAACATACAAAGCGTCCCATTTATTTTTGAGAACTCCATCTCATTCATTACATACATCATACACATTGCATAAAACTGACATTGTTACCAAGTGAATATTATCTGACAGGTACATTACAAAGGTTCAAATCTTATTCAAAGAAAATCCTAACGCACGGCCCTCCAGACATCTACGGATGCAAATCAGATTAGTCTAACGCACGATTTATTCTTCGACCTAACGCACGGTTTTCCAAACATCTGAGGATGCAATTGAGAATAGTCTAACGCACGATTTATTCTTCGACCTAACGCACGGTTTTCTAGACATCTGAGGATGCAATTGAGAATAGTCTAACTCACAATTTATTCTTCGACCTAACGCACGGTTTTCCAGACATCTGAGGATGCAATTGAGAATAGTCTAACACACGATTTATTCTTCGACCTAACGCACGGTTTTCCAGACATCTGAGGATGCAATTGAGAATATTCTAACGCACGATTTATTCTTCGACCTAACGCACGGTTTTCCAGACATCTGAGGATGCAATTGGGATTAGTCTAACGCACGACTCATTCCTCAACCTAACGCACGGTTTCTCCAGACATCTACGAATGCAAATTGGATCTGATCTGACATACGACATATCCTTCAGCCTAACGCACGGTTTTCCAGACATCTGCTGATGCAAACTAGACCCAGTCTAACGCACGACTCAACCTAAGTCTATCTCTCAGAAACGGTCTAACATACGGCGTATTCTGACTCTCAAGTATATCAAGTTGGATGGCATCTTCAAGCCCATCTCAATCATACATCTTCTCCAAACACCTGGATGGCATCTTCAAGCCCATCTCCGACAAAAGTCCCTACTTCAGCTAGGGCAAATTTCTTGGTATTCTAGTGTTCAATCATCTTCCACCTTCAGATACCGACTGGCATACAAACCACTCTACATCTTCAGGTTTAAGATAATTGAACAGGGGCAGCTGTCATACCCCAAAATTTGCCCATTACATTTTCATACTCAAGATCATTTTGAATATCAAAGTCTCAATACTCGACTGAGTATATACTCTCCTAAACAACAGCCTTCCAACTAGGGTTTTGTTCTCTCCAAGTATAATCAACTTCTGATACCTCAAGTGGATCCCATGGTCCCTCATATGATTCAAAGAACCTCTATGCCAAGTTTCAAGCCTCGATTCAAAAGATTGCTCACTCAATGGCCCAAACGATCAATAATCGACTGGTTGACCTAAAAGTCAAAATATGGTCAAACCATAGTCAAAACTTCTGATTTTTGGTCAACATCCTCATTATGAAGAATCATTCATCATTTGATCAAGTATTGATCATGATTAATCAAGAAAAGTTCAGAAATCAACAAAACCTAAAGTTTCTAAATTAGGGTTTTTAAGGAGAAAGTCAACCCAACTTTGACCAGCCATAACATCCACATGGAACATCAGAAATTTTCCATCCAAAGCTCATTTTGAAGGAAATTTAATTCTCTACAACTTTGTCTCTCACATGACAAGTCTAAAAATGCTTCATTTGAGAGATATAGGCTAAAACATTACAAGTCCTTCTAAAAGATCGCGAAAAGTCGTCTTTTCTCAAAGATCATAACTTGAACATGGTAAACTCAATTGAGATGAAACCAAAAGAAGTCTTTAGAGGACATCTTGAGCTTCCTAAAAAGATCAAGAACACCTTCATAGGGTTAAAATTGAGAGAGATACGCATTGCTAAAGTTGGGTAAAAATTGGAAAAATGCTTGAAACCCTAGTTGGTGATTTTGGTACTTTTGAGTAATGGGCCTTTTACCTTGAGATGTCCACGTGATATCAAGCCTATTGAGAGCCCAAAAACCAATTTCTAATTATTTGGTGATTTTATTTAATTTAATTTTGGATTTATTCATTTAAATACAAAATAAATCAAATAAATTCATGGTTTAATATTCAAAAATTATTTGATTGATTCATTTAAACCAAAATTGATTCTAAATCAATAATGAGGCCAAAGAATACGTGAAAGAGAGATGGGAAATAAGATTGGCTAAATTTGGAAAGATTGCATGCATATTTCCAAATCAAATTTTTGTAATCAACCACTTGATTCTTTCACAAGCTTCTTGACCTAATTTTCTCCTATATATATAGCCAGCATATTCAGGATCAAGGGGACGAAAAAAAAAAGGCCAGGAAGACTAGGGTTTGGTGTTCAAAAATTGCACATAAACTTGCACTCTCGAATTCCTGTTTGTAGCCAGTTTCATCACGTCCAATTCATTCCATTATATTCCTAAGGTGGAAAAGAGTAAGGTTGGATCAAAGATAAGGCTTGGTAACGTTTGAATCACTCATCCCAAACTTGACATATTCATGCATATTTTAGAATTTTCATATCTCATGATTTCACTTGTTTCGGTTTAAACTAATATTGTGAATGAGTTCATAGCATCGTTCAAAACAGCTTGGAACCCTTGGACACAAAGTCACGCACCGGAATCGCACGTAGCCATGGCTAGGGCTCGAAGAAGATAATCCTCGGATCTCCTCCTACAGGCTGTTTTATGCCGAAAGAACGCTACCATCGAATTTGTGGCATGCGGTTTGGGAGATCTGGGCACCGTTTCTATTCTGTTAACGTGTTATTTGAGTTTCTTGTGTTTTTTCAGAAAATAGCTATAGTATACAAAACCATGGCAAAGTCGAAGCAGATTCCTAGCAAAATCGTTAGCCAGTGATATGTATGGCTTAGAGGTTGAAGACGACGAGGTGGCAAGTGCTGAATGGCCAGTCAAAAATCAGAATTTCCTTTCTCTTCGTGATTGGAAAAGCGTAACAGGCATGGCCCACGCGCGACATCCCTATTGGCCGGTCAAAGGTTCCATAACTATCTCCCCTCACGCTATTGGCTGCAGCGAACAACAAGGGACCCACGCTCCTCTTCGTTTGACTTTTCCATTACCTTCATCATTTTATTTATATTATTATTAAGTTATCATATTAACAAATACTATGGGGCCCACGCGCGCTGCCTTTGGCTTCCACCATTCACGTTTTTTATTTATTTGTTGCAGATGCTTATTATAACAACTAAGTTGCGTAGCCTACATGGTGGAGAGAAAGAAATATATGCGTGAAGACCCCAGTTCGAATCCTAGCATACGCAAAATTTTATTTATGCGTTCTCTCTTGCAAATCCGGTGGTACACGCCCACGCGTGACCAAGGTAAACCCCAGTACCTCACCGTTGGATGTAAAAATCTCCAGATCCAACGCACCTGATCCTGCAAGCGCACCATAGACCCTCAAAAGCCAACCACACTAAATCCCAGCTAAGTGTTTTTTTTTAATTCACTTATTTATTTTAATTACATAACCTATTTTTCTACTTATTTATTTCTTTTCTAAACCCTAACCTTTTATTTTTTAAACCATATTTTATTTATTAAATAAATGTTTTCATAACCCTTTAATTTTTAATCGAACTTTCGATTATATATATTTTTATATAGTAATTTATTCATTTTACATCCGTGGCTTTAAACCCTGATTAGCATGATAACTAATCACTGTCAAACGCTTTTTTAGCCTTATAAACCCTCTAGGTCACAATAAGTTTTCAAACGCTTTTTTAGCCTTATAAACCCTCTAGGTCACAATAAGTTTTCTTAGGTTGAGAGGTAGGATTTGTAAACCTTTTAGGGTTTGTTCAATCCCATTCATTTATTTTATTTGCCCTTTTGGGATAAAATATGGTTTACGCCCATAGTTAAGGAATTTTAATACACTAACGCATTTTTTTTTCTGCCTAATTTTCAGGGTTAATCAGAGATCTTCAGACTACGCGCCACGCCAATCAAAAAGCTAAGTTCTGATCCCTCTTTTATTATTATTTAAATTATTTTTACCTTTGATTTTAATTTTTGCCTTATGGTTTAAATTACTTTCAACTGTCAAAGAATTATTCATACACTTACCACTGTCCTTTTTCATTTAATTCTCAGATGATCGGGTTCGAGGAAGATCAAGGCTTAAGACTGCAATTTAATTTTATGTTTTAATTTCCCCCATTCCCGCAGGTGTTTATTGTAATAGCGTAGGATTTTCATCTTTCCGCTTTTAAGAAGTTAACCACATGATTGTGCACCCACACACCTTTAGGGTAACCCTTCTTGTTGCCCGTTGCCTTATTGTTGCCTGTTGCCTTTAAATTGTACTAAATAGTCAAAGCCCCTCAATTCCGAGGATACCTAATCAAAACAAATGTTGCTCTCAGTTCATCATCATAAGATCATAGTCCCTTCGAAGTTGCCTTAACAGATGATCTTGTCCCTCGAAGTTGCCTCGGTAAAATGATGATTTGTCCCCATTGCTAAGGTATCCTCGCATGATGCCTACAAAGATAAATGACTATTATATCCTTCCCTTAGACTACCTGCCTCTTTATGGCAAGGGACAGTCTTACGGCGAACGATTACTCTCGATGACCCGCACATCCAATTGAAAGACTTCCTGCCCTCTTATGGCATGGATAGATCCTTTCGCCCAAAAGACTTAAAGAACACAAAAGACAAACTTAGGGTAGGTAGTTCTTAATTGCTTGCTCATAATCAAATCAAAAATCAAATGCTTTTCACACCTCCTATTTCAAAACAATTCCAAAACAATTTCAAAACAAGGCTACGCTTATTTACAAGCTAAAGTCCTTAACGAAATCTTTTTACTATTCACACACGACACTTTTCAAACAAATCAAACAAACAAGTGAGCTAAGCAATTAAGAGCCCATGGATAACCATGGATGCAAAGGGTGCCTTACACCTTCCCTTTGTATAACCTACCCCCCGAACTCAAAATCTTTCAAAGGTCTTTCCTGTTCTTTTTGCCTTTCCAATTGGATAAAATAAAAGTCGGTGGCGACTCTTGCTATCCGTACATTTCAATAAAGTCAGTTCACCGTATTACAATCTCCCTTGAACCTTCGATTGACCCTGAAAATTAAAACGAAAATAATAGGGGTAAGTGTAGGAGAGATTCATTAACAAATGAAGTAAACCCTATTTTGGGCAAAAAGGGAAAAAATAGAATTAAAATAATATTTAAATAAGACAAGAATTAAAAAAACTTAGCTTTCGATTGGTGGGGTGCGTAGTCGGAAGGCACTATCATGTCGCTAACCCTGAAAAAGTTTGACAAAGGCAAAGACAAAAGCAGAAGGTGAGTGTAGGAAGAGTCCATTGACTTTTTAGGATGAAATCCTAATAACAATTTTATAATGCAAATAAATAATAAGATAGAGTCAGGACTTAGCTTCGTAGAAGGCGAGGCGCGTAATCGGAAGGCACCTGAAAATAAACCCTGAAAAGGATACAAGAAAATATTCTTCAGTAGAGAAAATTCTCGTAAACCCTGATTAGGGCGCAAGTTAACCCTAGTTAATAGAATAAATAACATTAATTTAATTAATTATTGGTATTCTACCCAATTAATTAAATCGAAGTTTCGATTAAATATCTAACCTTAATGTTTATTTTTTACCAATCAATAAGAATTAATAAAAATTAAACAACTGGTTCAAACAAATCAAATTAATTCAAACACTTAAAACAAAATTATTTGATAATAATAATAAAAAGAACTAAATATATTTATTATGTTTTAGGAAAAAAAGAGAAATTAAAAGAAAAAAGTTTTCTAGAAGGATTTATAAAATAAACAAAAAAACAAGTTATAATTAAATAACTAAGTAGAATAAGAAAAAAGTTAGAAAAAGAGAGACATAGCTGATCTCATGTGGTTGGCGCTGATGACCATGGTATGTTCCTCATCTTCCAGATGCATTGGATCTGAGGTTGTCTTGATCTAATGGTTGTGATTAGGGGTGTATGAAGGAGACACGTGCATCATACATACCGGATCATGAGACAAAGAGTAAATGAAAAAATTGAAGAAAATATTGCGGCAGCTGGGAATCGAACCGGCATCTCCATGGACAAACGCTCTAATCCTCAACCATTCGCCCGTGAATGGATGGTGATGATTCTTGGTGCGTGAGACCTTGAAGATAGCCCAGGTAGCTTCAGCAAATGTTCAGGAACGCGACTGCAACCTTAAGACGCCTTGAATCGGATTAAATTGTCGATTCCACATCTGAAATTTTTTGATACTTTGAAGCTTCTCGTGAGAGTCCAAGAGGCCGAAAAATCATCCTCCTTGCATTAGGATAGCTTCAGGTATATATGGAGATGAGAATAGGTTAACATAATTGAATCAAATCCCTTTGAATCATGATATTGATGATTGATGAAATTTGATTTTTTCAATCTTTCTAAAACTTGGCCAAATTGCCTCAATCTCTTCCAATTACCCTATGCACGAATTTGTACTGAAAATATGTCATAAATGATGATTGGAATTGGTTAGAAACAAGAACAAATCAAATCTTTTACAATTATATGATTTATTTTGATTTTAATCATTTTTAATATGAATAAAAATTCATAATAAATCAAGTAAATTCGTGGCAATTGATTTTAGGTCTTGGATAGCTTGTGGATCAAGATTGGGCCAAAAAAGATTGGGCTTGTTTGCAAGAAAATTCATTTTGAAGCTCTTTTGTTCACATTTTTTCTCTTAAAATCGACCAACTTTAACGTGGCATATCTCCCTCAATTTTTTGGATATGGGGGAGTTCTAGGACTTTTTGGAAACCTTGAAGAGTCCTCTAACCAGTGTTTTTGGTCTCATGTCAAAATAATTTTCCATGCTCCTTGTGTGTCCTTTTGAAAAAAATGACTTTTTGTTGACTTTCGGAAAGGACCTATAATGTTTTGGTCCATATCTCTCAAATGAAGCATTTTTGGACTAGGAATGTGAGAGACAAAGTTGTAGAGAATTCAATTTCTTTCAAAATAAGCTTTGGATGGGAAATTTTTGATGTTCCATGTGAAAGTTATGGCTGGTCAAAGTTCAGTTGACTTTCTCCTATACAAACCCTAATTTAGAAACTTTTGGAATTGTTGACTTTCTGAACAATTGAGTGACCAATCATTTGAGCTGAGACTTGATACTTGTCATAGAGGTTATGTGAGATATATTGAGCCATATGATTCCTTGGAGCCATTGATTCATTGATTTTCCTTTGAACAAGCCAAACCCTAGTTTCTGAGCCTTGTTTAGGAGAGTGTGTCTCGGAGCTTTGTGTATTGATTTGAATTTGAATAGGAGAAATAGTATGGGAAAATTTTGGGGTATGACAACATTGAATCTTCAAAGTCAAACAAGGAAATCTGACTTGAAGTTTATCTACACATCAGTGGTCGGTGTAAAGTACAATCAATGACTATGCATGCACTGGTAATTCAAGATAACTCCTATCAGAAAAACAATCAAAAACTGCTTTGGAAAGAGTAATAGCATTTGGAACTGTTTCCTAATTAACCGTTTGACCATTGAACAAGACCAAAGACGATTGTTATTTCCTATAATCTCCATTTTCTATATAATAGCATCTCCACGAATTGCAGAAATCAAACTCTCTCAAAATGTCGTTCGTGTGCGTTCTTGTGAGTCGAGTCTGGGTTTGGTATTGTGATGGGTTGCTATACCAAAACCTCCTCAGAAAAAGAAAAACACGGGCTGGGGATGTTGATGGTCTCTACCATGGGTTTTTCTGCAATAACAACAAAGATGTTCCACTATATACAACCTTCAATATAGGAATCATTTTCATTGTGATTTGTGATCTGAGTTATGAACACAATTGTGATTTGTGTTCTGAGTTACTAGGACTGGTGGACAGTTTTCACTCAAGTCCTCTCTCGAGGTCTATGTTAGGATTCAGTTTCTAGTATAAGACTAAGGAAGGGGTCTCTTATGCCAATATTGGTCCTCCAAGACGTAGGGCTTCTCCCATCATCTTCCTCGTGAACATCAGTGTTGCATGAAGGTGTTCCACTGCATATTATGACATCATTTCATTCTTTGTCATATTGTGTCTAAAAAGGGGGAGAAGAATACCATATTCTGAATTTGCTACTGTAAAAAGGTTTTCTGTAGCAGACTGGCGATGTTATGATGTGGTTCAAGTCTTGAAGAACAAAAGGTATAACCCAATTCTGAGAATGTAAAATTCTGTTCTTCCTTGGTGTCTTGAAAGTTGAAGTAGTTATGTTTTGCTGCACTTTTAATGAATGTTTAAGTTTTAGCCAAAATATGCCAAAGGGGGAGATTGTTAGTGCTTTGATTGGCTGATTGGCATCTATGTTTGGCT
This sequence comes from Vicia villosa, assembly GCF_029867415.1. Lineage (NCBI taxonomy): Eukaryota > Viridiplantae > Streptophyta > Magnoliopsida > Fabales > Fabaceae > Vicia > Vicia villosa. The sequence goes on from NC_081185.1 coordinate 28,531,883, forward strand.
AAAACATAATATCAGTAAAACATAATATTAATGTGAATCTTGCAAGTTTAAAAAGAACAAAACAGGTATAAGCAAGATGTTAGATGGAATGTCATGACATCAACTCATGACATTGCGGCTGCAAAACTGAAAGGAAGATTCAGTTTGTACTTAACAGATATAGGATATTCATAGAATGTTTTGTAATCCTATGTGGCGCATATTTAAAGGTCAAAAGAATAATTGAAGAATCCGATCAGAAGATTGAAGATTCAGGAAGAATCAGATCAGAAGATTAAAGATACAGCAGTTTCTAATTTAGGAGATAAATTAGGAAACTCATGATTAAAAGACCTTATTTGTAGGAGAATATTTCTGCATATTTGTAACAGCAAGGAGTGCTGCGATTTGTAAGCCCAAATCCAATTGAGATCAGGTTATAAATAGGAAACTTTGTAACCTAGTTTAAGAGAAAAAAACTTGTTATTAACGATGTAGTCATTAGGGTTTCTATAGGTAGACCACCCAGGTTATGGGATGGCTGCCATGTCCTTCTCGAAACCTGTAAGTTAGAGAAGTGATTGTCCTCACTCGAAACCTGTAGGTAAGAGTTGAGTGTTGTAAACTTGATTGAAGCTGTGAAGCAAGATCAAGTATGTGTTCATTGTTAGTTTTGTAAATAGTTGTTGCAGGGTTGTAACCGTTAGGTATCACTAGGGAGTGAGCAGAGGTTCTCTTGTCTTGGATGGAGTTCAGAGATAAAGGTTGCATTGGGTAGTGACTAGGTAAACCAAAGGTTGTTTATCTGTAAACCATAGGTTGTTTACATAAAATAGTACTACTGATAGTGAAATCTTCTTCCTGGCTTGGTAGCCCCCAGAGTAGGTAGTTAGACCGAACTGGGTTAACAATTAACTGTGTTATTTATCTTCTGCATTGTTTGTTCAGTTATGAATGTTATGACTTTGTTTATAACATCATGTTCAGAAGTGTAAGCTGTTCCCAAACAGACCCATATAAAGATTATAATCTGGTTATGTCTACTGAACGTGTGTGATCCCAGGTCTCATTGACTCTTATTTAGGAGTAATTAATTTATGGGGGATCCTTCTATTCTGCTTAAGCTACATTAATAACATATCTGATGTCTTGACATCGGGATTGACATCCGAGTCTGTCATACCAGGATTTTCATGCTCCTTTTGAAATATAGGTCCTTGGATTTTGAATATTGTGACTGTCATGTTGACTTTGATTTGTAAGCTTCGACTTTGATACGTCCTCGATGATGTATTGAGGAAGAAGATGCTGTGAATTTTGTTTCCATTTCTTCCTCATTTTTTTGATGAATGCGAGAAAGAAGATGTGCTTGAACCTTTGCTTTGCATGACTGATTCTCTTGACCACAAAAGACACCATTGAATTAATCGAAATCTACCCTGCCCCTAGTTGAAATTAAGGTTTATTTGAAAAATAGAAACAAACTCCAACTCCTGGCACGAGGGGGTTGACTACAGATTATCTCCTTATTTCTCCACTGTTTAGGGATCGAAACAATGCCTTACATCGTCGACTCGGTCTTACCTTGAAAGCATATGTTTAGCAAGATTCAGTTATTTGTATTCGTCATTCTACCTTATGTTTGTTAGTAATCAGAAATTGAAATTGAAAATAGAATAGAAGGGTGCGAGTGGAAAGTCGTAGTAGTGATAGAATGAAGCGAATGAATTGACTCCAAAACCTGCATGGTTACCCCATTAGAATTGCTAATCAGAAGGTACAACTTTTATCCTAGATAACACTTAGCGATTGTAGAGATTTGAAATTCTGAGTTGATAAAACCTATTGATCCTAGAGGCAATCTCCTTTGTAAATCCACTGACCTTGTTTTACTCCTTAGTTCCTAGACTTGTAGAAGTAAAGGGTAACCTCGAACTCTCCTTGGGCATGTCAAACCTGTCGGGAATAAATTGTTAGAGGGGGGTTTTCGTCGTCCGGAACTTCATGAGTTTCCTTTGACTGAACCTCTTTCACTTTTTCTAAGGGTAGTATCACACCGTTTGCAACCTTCAGTGTTTGTAAATTGATATAGAAAACCTACGACCCTTTTGCCCCTTGATGGGGAGTTAACATATGTCGCCTTTCCTCCATCGTAATTATGCATCTTTGTTCAGGATATTGCCCCAGTTGGATTGACCCTTGCCCCCCAAGTTATCGCAGAGCGTCCTTGCAAGCTTTGCTATGTTCTAAGATGAACCCCTTTATGACTAGATACCTCTTGAGTGTATCTATGAGGGAACTTCTTTGTTGAACTAATCCTTGCTCGATGACAACCTTTATTGTATTTACAACCCTGTTACGAAAAGGCCTGGACATGTGGCAGGCATGGTGAAAGGCATCCTTTTTCTCTTTGTAAGACCAAGTTCATTTTCATCTCTCAATAATTTATCCTTCTCTCTCCAAAGTTTGTGATCCTTTTGATTTTCTTCGTGAGTCTCGGGAAATCGGCTAGCACGGTAAGTATGGATACGTGCGAAGGTAGAAATGCAAATGTAAATGTATGAATGTATGAAAATGCAAATGCATGCGTATGCAAAAGACTCCTCTTTTGTGTATATTATGACTCCTTATATGCAATGCAATGCAGACGTGCGACGGATATAACCTAGGCGGACTTAGAGGTGACATTAGACCCTAGTGAAATCCTTGCAAGCTAGATGTTATGACGCGCCAATGGAAATCCCTTAGATTAAGGAGTACGCATATGGTAGCAGCTGGTGACCGTTCAAGACAGTCACCAAATCTCATGGCCGTCGAGGGGCCGTAAGACGTGTACTAACAAAGTTGTCCCTCAGAGGAAGGTTCTCTATGCGGAACACAACCTATCTAAGGATGATACCGGACGAGGTGAAATCCCTACAGGATAGGGATGCAAGACGTATAAATGGAAATCCAAACCCTACAAGTTAGGGGGTGCGCGGGAGCAAGCATGGGGTGACCGTTCAAGACAGTCACTAGATCTCATGGCCATCGAGAGGCCAATTGAAATATGCTAACAAAGATGTCCTTTGTGCGAAGAATGTGATCTTAGAAGTAGAATCCCTACCGGTTAGGGAGTGCGTAGATGTAGGCACAGGGTGACTGTTCAAGACAGCCGCTAGGTCTCATGGTCATCGAGAGGCCAATCGACGTGCATAAATGGAGATGTCCTTAGTGGGAAGGACATGATCTTGGAAATAGAATCCCTATAGACTAGGGAACTCGTAGAAAGACCTGCAGAATTAAAACACAAATATTCGTAGTATATAAATTGCAAACATATATAAGCACCTAACCCTAAGTTCATAAGTTCGGTACCACGGCATAAGGTAGTCTACCCTTCCCATAGGTAGTTCTAAAAAGGTCTCATAGGGTCCCTCGTAGCCTCCGAGACTTTTTGTCTCTTCGGATTTTAGAAGGATCGTTTACCCATGAGGTTCGAGTTTTAAGGGTAGGTTCCCAGAGAGATCAGCTAAGTCAAGCCTCGTATTGGACATTTCGGATATCTAACCCACTCTGAGTGGAATTATCATTAAGACTCATAGGCGATGCAAGTCTCCTCTGGTCTTAAAGATAATTCTCACACTTAGTTTTAACAACAATTTTAATATATCCCACAGTGCAATACAATATCAATATTCCACATAAACAGTTAAACAAACATTTATTTAAATAACTGTAAATAAAAAACTGTAAATAAATAAATAAAGAGAAAATTAAATATTTAATAAAAAACCTAAACCCTAACCCCAAAAATCCTAACCCTAAAAAATTACCCAAACCCTAATGATTAACATATACCTAAACCCTAAACCAAACCTAGGAGCATAATAATTCACCCTTGTCCCCAGCAGAGTTGCCAGCTGTAGCAACCTGCCCTAAAAATTTAGATTTTAGAGTCGCCACCTATTCTGCCAGGGCGAATAGGAAACCCTACAAAGTTTAGAGATCTGGATAAGCTATTGTAATCAGGTCAAGGGAAGGTGTTAGGCACCCTTAACCCTTTCCTAAGGTTTTGTCTAAGGTAAAGGTTTATGGCTTAAGAGAATTAAGGTGACAGAAAGTTAAATAAGACAAACTTTAAACCTTATTGAAGTTTTGGGGAAGGGGACTCCCCTTGTTACCAAGTGCCTACGTACCTCCTTAGGGAGGATCAGAGTCTACGTAGTTCGGGGTATGTTGGTGTTTTTTAGAGGTTATACGCCTTTGTAATTTGTATGTTGAAGTGTGTTTTAATTTGCAGTTTGCAGTTATGCAATTATCGCAGTTTCGTAGTTCGTAGTTTGTGAAGATGTTAAAAGTTTATTATAGCATACAACCCTAATTAGTATTATCTTGAGATTTTGTTAATCGCGTTGATCAATCGATTTGATCAATATAATTAACAAATTAGTGACGAATTACTAATTATCATAACCGATTGATTCAGTTAAAACCATTAGAAAATTATACCTGTTTAAATATATTATTTAAATTAAAGTTGAATAATTTATCATTAATCATCATAATCAATTGATTTGATTAAAATAATTAACAAATAGACCCTAATATAAATTAGCTCGACAAAATTTATTTTGTCGCTAATCATCATAATCAATTGATTCGATTAGAACGATTAGCGAAGGAAATCATGATGTGAAGTTTTAATAAGAATTAATCCTAATATACTTTTGTTAGATTAAAAATATGAGTTTTAATCAACGCGATTATTAGGCATAATCGAATCGATTAAGAGATTTGCATGAACCCCATTGAACCAATTAATTAAAAATTAATTAGCTAAATAAAATTAATTACTAAGTTAAATCACTAAACTAAAATAATTAATAAGTTAAATTACTAAACTTAATTAATTTATTGAAAGAAAAACTTAATAAAAATAAAAACTATGAAAGAAAAGAAAAGGGGTTATATAAATAAAAAACAAAAAAATTGGAAAACCTGGCGCGTGATCCTGTGTGGTTGACCTATTAGGCTATATGGTGTGTCTGCGTATTCCCAAGCGTTGGATCTGATGCTGGTGGAAATATGATGGTGGTGATTGAAGACTTATGGTGGGCGTGCATTGATGAGAATCATGGGATCAGCGTTTAAAGGTTTTAAAAAAAAACATTGCTCAGCCTGGGGATTGAACCCAAGTTTCTTTGGCCAGCAATACATTCATGTTTCACCACCTGTACCAAGCTTAACAACTGATAGTAAATTGAAACAAAAACACAATATTCAATGATTCGTTGGCTAATGGAATTGGAAAGAACTCAGTGACGTGGATCCCACTAATGCCTACGCATCCAATCAAAATTGGGGAGACCAAAATATAAGAGTTGACGGGCCAATGGAATGAGGGAAGAGGACACATTAAGCTTTCTAAAAATTCTTATAGCACCCTCATATGTTTAAAATTGAGAGAGTTATGGATGGTGCGAGTTGGACTAATTTTGAGAAATGCATGGAACTCAAATGGACAAAATTCATACTTTTGAACATTGGGCTTGGACTTTTGGCTCTCCCACGTGATTCTAAGCTTGCAAGAGGCCCATGAGCCAATAATTATTCGTTTTGTGAATTTTATTTTAATTATTTTGATTTTTATTCATTTAAAGTCATTTTAATTCAAATAAAAACATAATTGAATAAAAGGATATTCTTTGAATTATTCTTGTTTATTTATTCATATCCAAATCACAATCACAAGAAAAGGAACACGTGAAGAAAAGTATTGGAAAATAGAATGGGAGCTTGAATTAGAAAGATTTTATATGATTTTTCAAATCAAATTTTTCTCCACACAATCCAATTGTTTCTTTCCAAGTTCATCTAACCCTAATCTCACCCTTATATATTGCTCTTAATACTCAGCCTCAAGGGGGACGAAAAAGAAGAGAAAAGAGGCTAGGGTTCCAAAGTCCAAAATATCAAAGAATGGTGAAAATGCGTGTGCCTCCTCCAAACAGTTTCAAAGGTTCTAATCTATCATATTCCATTCCTAAGATAATAAAGGGTAAGAGCACGCTTATATTTGGTATTCATGTTGCTTGGATGCATGTATCATGTTTAACATATTCATTCATATCTTGAAAATTTTGTATTGCAATTTCCCCTGCGTTTTAATGTAATTTGTTTGTGTTTGTGAGCTCCTGGGGACATTTAGAGGAGGTTTGAATCATTGGAATCAAGCTTTGACGTAAGGATTGAGCATCACCATGGTTAGGGCATGGAAGCGTGAGGCTTTCGTTTTTGTACATCCAGGTTGTTTCAATCCAAATGAACACCACCATCGTTTTCGTAGCATGTCATTTAGTAGACCTAGGTACTTTTCTTGCCTTGTTAACGTTGATCTTGCAGGATTCAAGAGGTTGATATTAAAGATGGTGAATTCGCAGCAAAAGGCGGGGGTAAATTCGAAGCTATTTCCGCAGGAATTTCTGCAAGGAGAAAGGTTGAAGATGATGACCAAGCTGTAGACCGTTTGACCACGTGTGCAGCTTCTGATTGGGCATTCAAAATAAATACTTCCTCTCTCCATTTGCGATTGGATACTCATGAAACAGGAGGGCCCCACGTTTGACTTTGTTTTGATATTTCCATTTAGGTTTTGTTTTTATATTTAATAATTCGTTTGGATTCACTAACAACAAAATTTGTGCATAACTAGTGGCAAGCGTGAAAGACTCCTCACCCCTGGAACCTGAGTTCGAATCTGTCCCTCAAAGTTTATTTTTAATGCTATAATTTGCTTGCAGATCCAGTGCATTACTCCCTACGCACCTATGATGCGCCATCAACAATAGCCATCAGATCCAACGTCCACAAGCCTGCAAGTGTACCATGGGTTCTCAGACTCTGACCATACTGAATCATACGCCTGGTTTTTCTCAAATTCCTTATTCTTTTCCTTTTTTTGTTTTATTGGTTATAATTGTTTTTTTATTTTTATTTTCTTTTTATTATTTTATTAGAAGTAAAATTAATATAGGTTTTTTTCATTAGTTTCATCACTTAGTTATTAGGTTTTATATTAAGTTTTACAATTAAGTTTTTATCATTAAAAATATATAAAGAAATTACAAAAAAATCAGGTTTAGGTTATAATGAGTTAAATAATTTTAATTAACTTATTAATTAAGTTTTATCAATTTAATTCTGATTTAATTTTAATTAACTTTATTAATCTAACATTAATTTAATTAATTTTGACAATTTAGACTTAGGATTATTTTCACCCATCTTTAAACTCTAATTTCAATTTGCGATTCTATTCTCATCTCAAAACTCTTGAATGTCGCATGATTGTTTAAAGGTTTAAATGGCTTTCACCCCCCTGCAATAGTAGCGAGATTCAGTTTACCCCCTTTTAAAAAAAAATTGGATTACCCCCCTGTAATATTTGGGCACCCCCCTAAACGTGTAAAAATCAGGGGGGGAAATCAAAAAAATTTATTTTACAGGGGGGTAATTTTCCCTCTTAGGGGGCAAAAGACTTACAATTTTAATATTATAGGGGGATAATCCAAATTTTTTTTAAATGGGGAGTAAACCGAATCTCGCTACTATTGCAGGGGGGTGAAAGCCATTTAACCCTTGTTTAAATTTTGTCTTTTATTTAAATATGTTGTTTATTTAATTATTGAATTTAATTTCCGTCATTTAAATTCTAGAAGGTGTATAGGTCGCTCATTCCATTTTGATGTAATAGTAATTAGGGCTTTATACTTTCCGCACCCATAAACTGTTTTAATTTTCTGTATATATTAAACTGCGTGGTTAGTAACTTAGGGAGTGACAACAATTAATTGAACGTAATTCACCTTATACAAGATAAAATATTCGAATACAATCACGTGATTGGTGTTAGAACAAGATTTGTTCTGATCAATTATCTTAGTTTTGATGATAACAATAATATGAATTTTGCTTAAGATAATATGGTACTCTAATCCAATGCAATTTCCTTTTCAGGAAATATATAAAGAGTATGCATAATTCAGCGCTCAGAAGCTTTGTCTCAAAGGGTTCAGCATGCAACATCAGAACATGGTCTGGCAAGACATCAGAAGATGGTCGAAGCAGAATCAGAACATGGGTCTATGGAAGCATCAGAAGAACATGAGATCAGAAGCACTGAAGTTCTGATGGTATCACGCTCAGAAGCACTTCAAGGTCAGAAGATCAGAAGATGCTTTGCACCAAGCTGTTTGACTCTGATGATATTCAAACGTTGTATTCACAAACATCAGATCAGAAGGAAGTACAAGTGGCAAGCTACGCTGACTGACAAAAGGAACGTTAAAAGCTATTATAGGCAACGTCAGTAGACACAGCGTGAACAAGGCTCGAGGTAGTTGACAAAAGCGTATAACATTAAATGCGATGCTGTACGGAACATGCAAAGCATTAAATGCACTCAACGGTCATCTTCTCCAACGCCTATAAATATGAAGTTCTGATGAGAAGCAAGGTTAATGATTCTAACGATTCTGAACAAAACAACTCATATTAACTTGCTGAAACTCTGTTCTACTCAAAGCTCAGAATCTTCATCTTCATCAAAGCTCACTACATTGCTGTTGTAATATATTAGTGAGATTAAGCTTAAACGTTAAGAGAAATATCACAGTTTGTGATTATAGCTTTTAAGAAGCAATTGTAATACTCTTAGAATTGATTACATTAAGTTGTAAGGAACTAGAGTGATCGTGTGGATCAGAATACTCTAGGAAGTCTTAGAGGTTATCTAAGCAGGTTGTAACTAGAGTGATCGTGTGGATCAGAATACTCTAGAAAGTCTTAGAGGGTATCTAAGCAGTTGTTCCTGGAGTGATCAGTGTGTGATCAGAAGACTCTGGAAGACTTAGTTGCTGACTAAGTGGAAAACCATTGTAATCCGTGCGATTAGTGGATTAAATCCTCAGTTGAGGTAAATCATCTCTGCGGGGGTGGACTGGAGTAGTTTAGTTAACAACGAACCAGGAAAAAAATAATTGTGCAATTTATTTTTATCTGCCAAGTTTTTAAAGCTACACTTATTCAAACCCCCCCCCCCCCTTTCTAAGTGTTTTTCTATCCTTCAATTGGCATCAGAGCGCCGGTTCTAAGGTGCAAGCACTTAACCGTGTTTAGAAAAGATTCAGGAAGAGAAAAACGCTTCAGTAAAAGATGGCTGATGAAACTGCGAAGTCTACACCTGCATCTACATCTGGCTCTGTTGAGCAACACAACGGTAACAATGGTTATACTAGACCGCCGGTATTTGATGGTGAAAACTTTGAATACTGGAAAGATAAACTGGAAAGTTACTTTCTTGGTCTAGATGGTGATCTATGGGATCTTCTGATGGATGGTTACAAACATCCAGTAAATGCCAGTGGCGTAAAGCTGACAAGGCAAGAAATGAATGATGATCAGAAGAAGCTTTTCAGGAATCATCATAAATGCAGAACTGTTTTGCTGAATGCTATCTCTCATGCTGAGTATGAGAAGATATCTAACAGGGAAACGGCCTATGACATATATGAGTCCTTGAAAATGACTCATGAAGGAAATGCTCAAGTCAAGGAGACTAAAGCTCTCGCTTTAATCCAGAAGTATGAAGCCTTCAAGATGGAGGATGATGAAGACAGATTGAGAGTTCTTGACAAGGGATACACCAAGGCTGATCACGTAAAGAAGATCATCAGAAGCTTACCCAGAAGATGGGGTCCTATGGTGACTGCATTCAAGATTGCAAAGAATCTGAATGAAGTTTCTCTGGAAGAGCTTATCAGTGCCTTGAGAAGTCATGAAATAGAGCTGGACGCAAATGAGCCTCAAAAGAAAGGTAAGTCTATTGCATTAAAATCCAATATCATGAAATGCACTAACGCTTTTCAGGCTAGAGAAGAAGATCCTGAAGAATCAGAATCTGAAGAAGAAAATGAACTGTCCTTGATCTCCAGAAGGCTAAATCAACTCTGGAAGAACAAGCAAAGGAAGTTCAGAGGCGTCAGAAGTTCAAAGAAATTTGAACGTGGAGAATCTTCTGATGACAGAAGATTTGACAAGAAGAAGGTCATGTGCTATGAATGCAATGAGCCTGGACACTTCAAGAATGAATGTCCAAAACTTCAGAAGGGAAATCCCAAGAAGAAGTTTCATAAGAAGAAAGGTCTTATGGCAACCTGGGATGAGTCAGAAGATGATTCAGACTCTGAAGATGAGCAGGCTAACTGTGCGCTGATGGCGACAGAAGATGACGGATCAGAATCTACATCAGAATCAGATTCTGAAGAGGTATTTTCTGAACTTACTAGAGATGAGTTAGTTTCCGGTCTAACAGAACTTCTGGAATTCAAGTCTCAGATTAGTCTCAAATACAAAAAGCTGAAAAAGCTATTTGAATTTGAAACAAAGAAGCTTGAGTTGGAAAATTCTGAATTAAAAGAAAAACTTTTAAAATTATCCAATAATGTTGGATCTCCTTCTGATTCAGAAAAATCCACTCCTAGTCTAAACCATATTCTGAAAGAATATGATTTAAGTTTCAGGAAGATCTTATCTAGAAGTATTGGCAGAAGTCAGCTAGCTTCTATGATATATGCTGTGTCTGGAAACAAAAGAGTCGGCATTGGTTTTGAGGGTGAAACCCCATACAAACTTGAACCTGTTGATGAAATGAAATTCACATACAAGCCATTGTATGATCAGTTCAAGTATGGCCACTCCCATGATATTAGGCACACTTCACATGCTCAAAGTTTTCACATAACACACACCAAAAAGCTTGTGACACAACCTAGGAAATATCATGAAACTCACATTAAAAATTATCATGCTGTTCCTCCTATTGCTTACAATGTTAAACCCAAGTTCAATCAGAACTTGAGAAAATCTAACAAGAAAGGACCCAAGAAGATGTGGGTACCTAAGGATAAGATTATTCCTATTGCAAATATCCTTGGCTGCAAAAAGGACAAAGCACAACATGTCGTGGTACCTGGACTCTGGATGCTCACGACACATGACAGGAAGAAGGTCTATGTTCCAAGACCTGGTGCTTAAGTTTGGAGGAGAAGTCAAGTTTGGAGGAGATCAGAAGGGCAAGATAATTGGCTCTGGAACTATAAAGTCTGGTAACTCTCCTTCCATTTCTAATGTACTTCTTGTAGAAGGATTAACACATAACCTCTTATCTATCAGTCAATTGAGTGACAATGGTTATGATATAATCTTTAATCAAAAGTCTTGCAAGGCTGTAAATCAGAAGGATGGCTCAATCCTATTTACAGGCAAGAGGAAGAACAACATTTATAAGACAGATCTGCAAGATCTTATGAGTCAGAAGGTGACTTGTCTTATGTCTGTTTCTGAAGAGCAGTGGGTCTGGCACAGAAGATTAGGTCATGCTAGTTTGAGAAAGATTTCTCAGATTAACAAACTGGATCTTGTCAGAGGACTCCCTAATCTGAAATTCAAATCAGATGCTCTTTGTGAAGCATGTCAGAAGGGCAAGTTCTCCAAACCTGCATTCAAGTCCAAGAATGTTGTTTCTACCTCAAGGCCATTAGAACTCTTGCACAATGATCTGTTTGGCCCGGTCAAAACAGCATCTGTCAGAGGGAAGAAATATGGATTAGTCATCGTAGATGATTATAGCCGCTGGACGTGGGTAAAATTCTTGAAACACAAGGATGAGTCTCATTCAGTGTTCTTTGATTTCTGCATTCAGATTCAATCTGAAAAAGAGTGTAAAATCATAAAGGTCAGAAGTGATCATGGTGGTGAATTTGAGAACAGATCCTTTGAAGAATTCTTCAAAGAAAATGGTATTGCCCATGATTTCTCTTGTCCTAGAACTCCACAGCAAAATGGAGTTGTAGAACGAAAGAATAGGACTCTGCAAGAAATGGCCAGAACCATGATCAATGAAACCAATATGGCTAAGCATTTCTGGGCAGAAGCAATAAACACTGCATGCTATATTCAGAATAGAATCTCTATCAGACCTATTCTAAATAAGACTCCTTATGAATTGTGGAAGAATAAAAAGCCCAACATTTCATATTTCCATCCTTTTGGATGTGTATGCTTTATTCTGAACACTAAAGATCATCTTGGTAAGTTTGATTCCAAAGCACAAAAATGTTTCCTTCTTGGATATTCTGAACGCTCAAAAGGCTACAGAGTATACAATACTGAAACATTGATTGTAGAAGAATCAATCAATATCAGGTTTGATGATAAGCTTGGTTCTGAAAAACCAAAGCAGTCTGATAATTTTGCAGATTGGGATATTGATATATCAGAAGTTGTTGAGCCAAGAAGCAACGCATCAGAAGCAGAGCTTCTCAGAAGCAAAGAATCTGAAGATCAAGTATCAGCTTCTCTGGAGAATCTAAGCATTTCTGAAGAACCATCTGTCAGAAGATCATCCAGACTCATCTCTGATCATTCAGAAGATGTCATTCTTGGAAAGAAGGATGATCCAATCAGAACAAGAGCATTCCTTAAGAACAATGCAGACTGTCAATTAGGCCTTGTATCTTTGATCGAGCCAACTTCTGTTGATCATGCTCTAGAAGATCCAGACTGGATAATTGCTATGCAAGAATAACTGAATCAGTTTACAAGGAATGATGTTTGGGATCTTGTTCCTAAACCAGATGGATTCAATATAATCGGTACAAAATGGGTCTTCAGAAACAAGCTCAGTGAGAAAGGTGAAGTGGTAAGGAACAAAGCCAGACTGGTGGCTCAGGGTTATAGTCAGCAAGAAGGGATTGACTATACAGAAACCTTTGCACCAGTGGCCAGGTTAGAATCTATTCGTCTATTAATTTCATTTGCCACTCAACATAACATCACTCTCTATCAGATGGATGTTAAGAGTGCCTTCTTAAATGGTTATATAGATGAAGAAGTTTATGTCCATCAACCTCCTGGTTTTGAAGACTCTATGTCTCCTAATCATGTTTTTAAACTAAAGAAATCGTTGTATGGATTGAAACAAGCTCCCAGAGCTTGGTATGAACGCTTAAGTTCTTTCCTTCTGGATAATGGTTTCACTAGAGGAAAAGTGGACACTACTCTCTTTTGTAAAACCTTTAAAAGGGATATTTTAATTTGTCAAATATATGTAGATGATATTATTTTTGGAACATCTAATGCTACACTTGGAAAGGAGTTTGCTGAGTCTATGCAGGCTGAGTTTGAAATGAGCATGATGGGAGAACTCAAGTATTTCCTTGGAATACAAATAAATCAAACATCAGAAGGAACGTATGTTCACCAAACCAAGTATGTGAAGGAACTTCTGAAGAAGTTTAATCTTCTAGACTGCAAAGAAGCCAAAACTCCTATGCATCCAACATGCATCCTAGGTAAGGATGAGGTAAGTAAGAAGGTAGATCAGAAGTTATACAGAGGTATGATTGGATCTCTTCTATATTTGACTGCTTCTAGACCTGACATTCTGTTCAGTGTTTGTTTGTGTGCTAGATTCCAATCAGATCCTAGAGAATCTCATTTAACTGCTGTTAAGAGAATTCTAAGGTATCTGAAAGGTACTACTAATGTTGGCTTAGTTTACAGAAAATCTAAAGAATACAACTTAGTAGGATTCTGCGATGCTGACTATGCTGGAGACAGAATTGAAAGAAAGAGTACTTCAGGAAGTTGCCAATTTCTTGGAAGTCATTTGATCTCCTGGTATAGCAAGAAGCAAGCAACTATTGCTTTATCAACAACAGAAGCAGAATATGTCGCTGCTGCTGGTTGCAGTACACAGATGCTCTGGATGAAGAGTCAGTTAGAAGATTATCAGATATATGAGAGTAACATTCCTATATTCTGTGATAATACTTCTGCTATATGTTTATCTAAGAATCCTATTCTTCATTCAAAAGCTAAACATATTGAGATTAAACATCATTTCATAAGGGACTATGTTCAGAAGGGTGTTATATCTTTAAACTTTGTTGATACAGACCATCAATGGGCTGATATCTTTACAAAACCCCTGGCTGAAGATAGGTTTAAGTTCATTCTGAAGAACATCAGTATGGATTTATGCCCAGAATGAGAAGATGAGAAGTTCTTACGTATGAGTATCTTCTGAAATGAATGTGGATTTCTTTTTAAATCAGAAGTTCTGATTGAAATCTTTTAGAAATTATGATTCGGTTATTACTAACGTTTCATTGTCTAAGTTGATTCAGAACCTCTTTTAAAGCAAAACAGCTGTAACGTTTTATCTCGGGATGGTAAACCTGTCGTTACTGTTCATGGATAAGCGCGCGTGCAGTTGAAGGGACGCCGACCATAGGTAACTGTGCTAGTCACCTCATTTGTCTTTATTATCTCTCCTCATGTCACGTAACATTAAATGCTATTCATCATTTGTTTCATTTTATTTTCTTTTAAATACTCTTCAAACGCTTCTCTTTCCCTCTTATATTTTCTCTATTACACTCTGTCTCTGTTTTTTCTTCTCTATCTCTTTGCATTCCTCATCAAGTTTTTTTTTTTCTCTCTCTCTCCTGTTTGTTTTCTCTTGCTCAAACAAAGTTTTTTTTATAAAATCCTAGTTCAAACCTATGACTCAAAGGCGGCAGATCTCTGCATATCTCGGGATGGCTCTCCTAATACCTCTCAAGTCAGACCTCTTCTTTGATGTTGTTATCAACTTTCACCCAAAGACAGAAGACTTTCTTGAGTTATGGGAAGAGGTTAAGAATGATATTCTTAACTTCTATGTTAAGAGAAAGCCCCGTTTGCAACAGTAGCTCTCTGTCTGTGAACTGTCCCTCTCTTCCTCTTTGGTCTCTGGGATCTCTCCTACAGTGGAGGTTCTAGTCTGGAAGACAAGAAGACCACCGGGATTCTTGATGGGTTGACACAGAATGTGTCTTGCTAGGGTTTTGTTTTTAATTTTTGTAGTCATTTCCTCTTGGGATGACTTTTTATGTATTTGCTAGGAATGTTTCTCATCTTGTTAAACATAGGAACCTTTTGTAATATCTTTTGATTATCAATGAAAAGTTTCTTTGTTTTTACATTCCAGTGATTTTATTTGTCGTTTTATTCATCTGAATTTTTTGAAACATTCTTTTTGATGTTATGACAAAAAGGGGGAGAAGATAAATGATAAATGATTTGATTAATCTATCAGTTGCTGGGTAAAGCTCCCACACATTTACTAACAAGAACTGCAAGTTCTATATGGTTTAAGTGGTTTGCAGGTATAAAGAAGTGAAGAGAATCTTCAAAGCAAACACAGAAGCAAAACCATAAGAAGTGTTATTCTATAAAAAGAATAAGCTCATGGAAACTGAAGCAAGCTGAGTGCTATCAAGCTTCAGAAATCAGAAGCAAGAAAGAAGAATGAATCAGAAGCACTGATAATAGAATTTGATCCATATTTGTCCATTTGCTTTGACAAAATTCTATTTGCTCTGATACATTATTTTAGCCTATATGGCTCTGATACATATCATGTGTTCTAATATACATTTTATGTTCTGACTCGTTCATGCTGACTTTTGTCGTTTAGTTTTTGTTCTGTAACATTTCAGGATGTAGAGATGCTCTGATGATGCTCTGGTACATTCAACAATGTTCTGATACAAATCTAGCATGAAGTGATGTTGGTAGAAATTCAAAGCTCTGAAGCTATCCGAGGGAAGCAGAAATCAGAAGCTGTGAATGTTCTAAAGATCCAGAAAACTCAAGTTCTGAAGCTGTCCTAAATGGAAGCAAAAATCAGAAGCTGTGAATGTTCTGAAGATCAAAGAAATTCAAGTTCTGAAGCTGTCCTAAATGGAAGCAGAAATCAGAAGCTGTGAATGTTCTGAAGATCAAAGAAATTCAAGTTCTGAAGCTGTCCTAGATGGAAGCAGGAATCAGAAGCTGTGAGTGTTCTAGGGATCTAAGGAAATTCTAGTTCTGAAGCTGTCCAATGGAAGCAGAAGTCAGAAGCTATGAATTCTCTAAAGACAGAAGCTTATATGATCGTCTCTACCGAAATAATCAGGGAAGTCTTTTATTAAAGTTCTTCGAGTATTTATTTCAGGGGGAGATTATTTATCTCAGGGGGAGATTGTTAATCTCAGGGGGAGACATATTCATATGCTTATGCTATAGCTGTGTAATTTGCCTTTTGCCGTCTGCTCTTTCTGATCGCAAATTCATATCATTTATATATGTTTTTGTCATCATCAAAAAGGGGGAGATTGTTAGAACAAGATTTGTTCTGATCAATTATCTTAGTTTTGATGATAACAATAATATGAATTTTGCTTAAGATAATATGGTACTCTAATCCAATGCAATTTCCTTTTCAGGAAATATATAAAGAGTATGCATAATTCAGCGCTCAGAAGCTTTGTCTCAAAGGGTTCAGCATGCAACATCAGAACATGGTCTGGCAAGACATCAGAAGATGGTCGAAGCAGAATCAGAACATGGGTCTATGGAAGCATCAGAAGAACATGAGATCAGAAGCACTGAAGTTCTGATGGTATCACGCTCAGAAGCACTTCAAGGTCAGAAGATCAGAAGATGCTTTGCACCAAGCTGTTTGACTCTGATGATATTCAAACGTTGTATTCACAAACATCAGATCAGAAGGAAGTACAAGTGGCAAGCTACGCTGACTGACAAAAGGAACGTTAAAAGCTATTATAGGCAACGTCAGTAGACACAGCGTGAACAAGGCTCGAGGTAGTTGACAAAAGCGTATAACATTAAATGCGATGCTGTACGGAACACGCAAAGCATTAAATGCACTCAACGGTCATCTTCTCCAACGCCTATAAATATGAAGTTCTGATGAGAAGCAAGGTTAATGATTCTAACGATTCTGAACAAAACAACTCATATTAACTTGCTGAAACTCTGTTCTACTCAAAGCTCAGAATCTTCATCTTCATCAAAGCTCACTACATTGCTGTTGTAATATATTAGTGAGATTAAGCTTAAACGTTAAGAGAAATATCACAGTTTGTGATTATAGCTTTTAAGAAGCAATTGTAATACTCTTAGAATTGATTACATTAAGTTGTAAGGAACTAGAGTGATCGTGTGGATCAGAATACTCTAGGAAGTCTTAGAGGTTATCTAAGCAGGTTGTAACTAGAGTGATCGTGTGGATCAGAATACTCTAGAAAGTCTTAGAGGGTATCTAAGCAGTTGTTCCTGGAGTGATCAGTGTGTGATCAGAAGACTCTGGAAGACTTAGTTGCTGACTAAGTGGAAAACCATTGTAATCCGTGCGATTAGTGGATTAAATCCTCAGTTGAGGTAAATCATCTCTGCGGGGGTGGACTGGAGTAGTTTAGTTAACAACGAACCAGGATAAAAATAACTGTGCAATTTATTTTTATCTGTCAAGTTTTTAAAGCTACACTTATTCAAACCCCCCCTTTCTAAGTGTTTTTCTATCCTTCAATTGGTGCACACACACACACCTTTAAGCTAACCACTCTTATGCTTCCTTCTCGATCAAATAGTCAAGTCCCTTCGAGCGTAGGGATATCTTAGCTTGCTGCCTACGAATTCAAATCATCATAGTCCCTCGGAATAAAAGATCTTAGTCCCTTCGAGTTGCCTACGAATAAAATGATCTCGTCCCTCGGTGTTGCCTCGATTAAATGGTGATAGTCCTTTCGATTGTTAAGGTATCCTTACTATTGCCTAAATGACTATTATATCCTTCCCTAAGACTACCTGCCCCCTTTATGGTACGGACAGTCTTGTGGCGAACGATAATTCTCGATGACCCTTCGATGACCCGCACATCCAATGAAAGGACTACCTACCCTCCTTATGGTATGGATAGCCCTTTCAAACGAAAACTTAAAGAACAAGAAAGACAATCTTAGGGTATGTGCTCTTAAATGCTTGCTCGATTCAAACAAAATTCAAAATTACTTTTCACACCTCTTTTTCAAATCAATTCAAAAGGCTACGCTTATTTACAAGCTAAAGTCCTTAACAAATATTTTTCCTATTCACACACTACACTTCAAACATTTTGAAAACAAAGTGAGCTAAGAAATTAAGAGCCCATGGACAACCATGGATACAAAGAGTGCTTACACCTTCCCTTTGTATAACTTACACCCCCCCCCCCCCCGAACTCAAAATCTTTCAAAGGTCTTTCCTGTTCTTTTAGCCTTTCCTAATTGGATAAAATAAAAGTCGGTGGCGACTCTTGCTATCCGCACATTTCAAAAATTTAGTTCTCCCACCGTATTACAATGCCCTAACAATGGCAAAGAATTGTTCCTGCATCAAAACTTCAGAGTAATGGTTCAAATCGATCCTAAACATGATGGAAAACATGAAATCACGTACAGAAGCCATTTAAATTTCTTAGAATATCAATTTGAACCTCAAGAACCTAAACGAATTTATGTAACCTTGGTGGCGCGATCTTGGCGTGCTTCTGACTTCCCCAATGGTTGGAACGAATCCCTTGAGTCCTCAGGAGATAGATAGGATGCTTAGGAGTGGCTAAATCTTGTTGAGGAAGAATTTCTCTTTTGCTTACTTCTTTGAGTTTTTCTTGAAGTTATATTAGGGTTTTTTGCTCTCATTCTCCTTCCCCTTATGGTCTGAACGTGATAAGTACATATAGTGGAGTGCATTAGGTCAAAAGTTGGGCTTGGACATCAAGTTCTTAGTGAGATTGAAATTTGATTCAAATGTGTATTAAATCTTTCTATTTTTGCCAATCTCTCTCCATAATCATGCTAGCACGAATTTAGATCCCTTTGATTGGGTTTGGATCTGGATAAATGGATGGGAATTGATTCATGAGATATTCCTTCATTTAGTTATGATTTTATTTGGTTTTTCATTGATTTTAAATAAATAAAATCAATAGTAATTGAAATAAAACCATAAAATAAATGGGAGTTGATTCATGGGGTCTCAATAAGCTTAACATCACGTGGATAACCCATGATTATAGGCCCATTGATCAAAAGTGTGAAAATCATCAATTAGGGTTTCATCCATTTTCCAAATTTCTCCCAACTTATGACAATCGTAACTCACTCAATATTTATCCTATGAAGGTGTTCTAGGACTTTTTGGAAAGCTCAAGATGTCCTTTATAAGCCACTTTGGAACATAGTTTTCATTTGGAGATTTTATGTTGATGATATGGGCTTTGAAAAAAAACTGCTTTTTGCAATCTTCTAGAAGGACTTGTAATCTTTTGGACCATATCTCTTAAATGGAGCATTTTTGGCCTTGTCATTAGAGAGAAAAAGTTGTACAGAATTCAATTTCCTTCAAGATAGGCTTTGGTTGAGAAATTTTTGATGTTCCATGTGAGAGTTGTGGCTGGTTAAAGTTCAGTTGACTTTTAGGTTAAAAACCCTAATTTAGAAACTTTGAGTTTTGTTGATTTCTGAACTTTTGAATGAGCAATCTTGTGAGTCAGAGCTTGAAACTTTTCATGGAGATGATTTGAATCCCAAGAGATCATATGAAGCTTACTTGAGGCTTTGATACATCCTTTCTCCTTAGCCAATCCAAAACCCTAATTTGAGGACACTTTGATTAGGGGAGTGTGCATTCAATCAAGTCTTGAGCTTTTGATACTTGTATGAGCTTAAAACTAATAATGTGATGGGCAAATTTTGGGGTATGACAGTATTAGTATGGTCAGACTTATAATGTTTGATGATCGTGAGTTTCTTCATCATAACATGAGGTATGTTGCAGAACTCGAGCGAAATTTGTTATCTATAAGCATGATTGATAATCTTGGCTATTGCACTAGAGTTGAACATGGAGTGTTGAAGATTTTGAGTGATGAAGTGATTATTGCTGAAGGGTATAAAATATATGGTCTATATATTTTAAAAGATTCAAATATTGGTATTCATTCATCATTAAATAGTGGAGGCTTTCATTTCAAGAAAGAGCTATGGGGTTTGAGGTCAAGACGTTATGAATGCCTTGGGGCTGTTTAAGAAGTGTATAATGTATTTTACAGAGAACAAGAGATAAAATACATGTGACTGTTGATTTGTTATTCAGTTTTTGAGGAATGGTTGATGTCAAAGTAACTTACTTGGTTGGTAGAGAATTTATTCACAAGAAGAATAGTAAAAACCAAGGGATAAACCTATTAGAAACTATAACGGAGAAAACTCTATTTGAGGTGGAGTTTCCTACTTTGGATTGTAGTAGTAGTGAGGGAACAATTATAGATATATTTGATTATCATTTGACCCATGATAAGGTAAGATGGGGATTAAACCATCTCAAAGGACGATTATGCTAGCCTTGGGTGTTATGCTTTGAATGTAGCTGAAGGGTTACAAAATACATAAACATGGACCTTTAGAGATGCGTCTGAAGGTATATGGAGTCGACGATGGTTGAAGAATAATACTTGTGTGCTTTTTAGATTACCTAGGCAGAAAAGGGTAATTGGAAACAAGTGGATGCAAGTGGGGAGATTAAGATTCAAGGATGCCTTGAATTTGATCAAGATTATTGACTAAATTTTCAATATGGTAGCACTATGCCAAAAAAGACCTACGAAAGCGCTTTTTTAGGGCTTTAAAAGCGCTGCCGTAGGTGGCGCTACTATAGGTTTTAGCACCACTTTTTGTTTAGGCAAAAGCGCTGTCGTAGGTGGGCCTAAGTAGCGCTTTTTCTTGAAAAGTGCTTTCATATATAGGCCTAAGGCAGCGCTTTCACTTGAAAAGTGCTTTCGTAGGTGGGTCTTTAGCAGCGCTTTTTCTAGAAAAAGCGCTTTCTAAAGTAGCCTTTAGCAGCGCTTTTTTCAACTTTTATGCTTTCTTTTATCATCTTAGGCAGCGCTTTTTATTAAAACGCGCTTTCGTAGGTAGGCCTTTAAGAGCGTTTTTAAAAGCGCTGTCGTTGCTAAATGCAATATTTTAAAGTGCAACCTGTAATTTAAGCCTCCCAGTTCGACCTGTAATTTTTTTTTATTTTCAACCTGTAATATTTTTGGAAATAATTCCTAAACCTGTAATTCAAGCCTTACATCTATATATATATATATATATATATATATATATACCATTATATCAAAAAAAACATGTATGTAGGACATTATATACCATTATATACCAATATAATACCATTATAATCCAAAATAATATATATATATATATATACACCATTATAGTTCAACTCACATATGTTTGCAACAGATACATATAACTAAATCATCTCTAACATAACTAAATCAGAATAAGCCCGAAATTCTTAAAATATAACGAGCCGACGGTCCTGGTCCTGCAAAGTATGAACAGAACAACACGGTCAATTAAACTAACTTTGCTCAAACACAATTAATGGCTCCAACACAAAGTCATTATCAAAATCCGTCACACAATAATGTATTCATAACACTTTTCACACAATAATGTATTCATACCTATATCAAACTTTGATGAATATAAAATTGACACAATTCCTCTTTGATTTCTTCCAACTTAAGTCTCGTGTAAGAAGCATAATAGAATTCATCAAAGTACTACATAACAAAAACATAATATGCATGATTTAGTTAAATGTAATAAATTATCAGAAATTATCCTAAGTTATATATCCATACCGTGAATGGAATCTCTAATTGAATGATATGTAGTGATGTTATAAATGGTACAAGAAACATACATAAGCGGTAAAGACAAGAAATTAAAGTCATATATAAATCAAGTTTCGAACTAAGAGGTATATGATCAGCTTGTCTTCAACAATGCACAACGGAAGGATAACGTCTGACGAGGTCTTCCTGCCAATTGCTTGTCCACAGTCTTCAAAGCAATCCGTATACTTCTAACCTGTTCCTGTAAAATATTAAGAGGATTGGGGTGAGATTACTAAATCTGAGTGAGTTCCCCTATCTTATGGGTTCGCTCAGTTCTACAAGGTGCATGCAATTAAACGAATCTGCCATGGATTCGGGGTTTTCCTCACGGTCTAGTACAAATACACAATAAGCGTACACCATCATTGGAAGTTCTATAACTGTCCGATGAGGCAATAACAACAAACAACAACCGGTTCATCGCCATCACAAGCAAGTATGCAGACCCGTACCCATGTACGAGGAATCCAGAAGTAAATCTCAGTTTTCTATCTAGGCTGCCAAGCTACAACCTCGGTGAGTTACTCCTGTACATCGCGTTAAGAGACTCGCACAAGACCACCGCACTATGAGTCAGATGAATCCCATGTGAATTACACATACTTGGCTACACAATCTCATCTGTGATGAGTTACCGCAATGACTTCCTATGTGGTGTCACCACCCCATCAATCATGTATATACGCAGGTGGTTATCCAAATGCGAAAACACCTACATGACAGTACAAGCCCACCAGGCGAAAGCCTAGTGATTATCTACGTGACATCACTACAGGTGAGTCCGAAGTGATGTAGCCTACATGGCATCACGACCCCACCATACCAAGCACGCCAATATGTTACGTCAACGTGGGAAATGCCTTTCAAGACCCTTACCTTCATATTGCAATGGTAGCTCAGGTGCATAAACATACCGAGCACGCATGTGTGTCACATCAAGGTTGGAAACCTCATTCAAGACCCTCACCTTCACACCACAATGGTAAATGATGGAACTAAGTCTATAAACAGGCCTTACCACCTAGTATCTTAAGCCTACTCCGATTCAAGCATACATAACAATCATGCTCCAAGAGACACACAACCAACTAGACTTGAATGCTCAACCGGAACAGATAGGAACAATGCATATTCATACATAGCATTACGTGTGATTCACAATCCATAAAACACGAAATCAAAGATATATTCAAAGTGTAATCATGCATTTAATCATCATTGACACATGTATTTAATCAAACATTTCCATTAAAATCTTCAATCCAGAACAAGAGGCTTTCAGTTCCCGATACGGAACGAAACTGCACTCATTATGGAAGAAATACAAATTCTGCATCAGACTAGTTCGCTACGCGAGCTTCCAGCGAAGCCCCGATTCGCTACAGCGATGCAGTAGTGATCTCCAGCGAGTAATTCCTAGAAAACTCCCAGGACCTTTCGCTACTAGTTCGCTACAGCAAGCCAAAGTTCGCTACGCGAACTCTGTTACTCACAGAAAATTCAAAACTTGTATTTACCTCTACACTTCCTAAATATGATCAAGGGTCCAATAATCAGGTTAGGATGACATTATACATCCTATTAACCAAGGTGGATATCCTAAAAAAAAACACAAGATGTAGTATTCTATAGACATAATCTCAAGGCTATAAGTGTTTATTCCAATATCATGCAACACCTATTCATATGCCATAATTGATACTTGCATCAAAAGCATGTTATCTAAGCAATATCACATAGATTACTGAAAGACCTTTCAAACGCTTCCGACGACACTCCGTTTCTAGTTGTAGAACTCAAGTTATGGCCGTTTTAGTGAAACAGAATTTTGTGCAGTCTGCACTCATTCGCTAAGCGAACACAGAGTTCGTTGTAGAGAACCTGATAGTACAGACCACAAATTTTGGGTTCTAACATTCATTCTTTGCATCCCAATCCATCCCAAATGAAACCCTAACATGTATCAACATACCAGGACATGCAAGGACAACAAAAGAATATATTTGTACTAATTGATCAAGCATGCAACAATAAGCATCCAAACACTTACACATTCAGTCATAGTCTCACTAACTCATTCAACATATAATTAATCCCCATTCCTACCCAAGTTCTATCTAATGGAACTCACGTGACTTAAATGGATATTAGAAAGACAAGCTTGCTGCATTAGAACTCCCATCCTGACCATAGCTCCACTTCCATCATCACCAAATCCATAGCACACCCTTATCCATTTCCAGCAATAATGCTCCATTTTCAAACATATTTTTCTCCCATAATAAAACACCAACATATGTGAATCAATATACTAAATTGAAGGGAATTTCGTGTAGAATCCAAATCTTCAAGAATTACCTGAATTGCAATAACGAGCTGAAAGTTATGGCTTAAGAAGTGAAGGCTGTCCAAGAAATCGCCCAGCAAGAATCAGCATCAGACCCACTACTTCAGACGCGTTTTTCTCCATTATAAATAAAATGCAAGAGGCGATCCATATATGCAAATTGTAGAGAAATCCGTAAGCTTTATAACAAAACCAGAATAATCTCAATCGAAGTTGTGAGTAGAAAGTTATTACCTTTTTGGTGGAGGTTGTTCTTAGAGTACGAAAATGCAATTGATGAAAATGGACATAAGTTATTCTTCCTTCTCTCTCTTTACTCCATTCTCTAAAAATCTGATTTTGAAAGAACCAAACAATCCCTTATGTTATACTTTCTCTTTGGACCAACTTGCCCTTTAACTAAATGGTATTTACCAACTTGCCATTTAGTTCACTTCTAACTAAGCTCATAGATTCCACTAATTATCTTTAATCCTTCATAGTATATAAATATACATGCTTAGACAATGTGGAATATTACATTCTCCTCCCCTTAATTAGAATTCATCCTCAAATTCTTCAATCCACATGATAACATACTCCTCATGCTTCCCTTCTATCTAGAGGGTGAATGTTTCATACACTCTTGTACAACACATCTCTCTTGCTAGACCATCACAACATGCTTAGGCTATGATTCTTCCATGGTCCTTAACCTTACCCCTTACACAAAGTCTGCATGGAGCAACACACTTGCTCTCAAGTCCTTTGGTCCTTGATTTCCATCTCCCGATTCTCTTCCAAACAGATCCTTTATTCAGTCTTAGACCACATTACTGTAACTGCAATCCACAAGGGAGTAAAATCCCGCAATTACAACCTTGATGTCCGACAATTTCCCATAAAGTTTCACTGATAAAGGGTGAACTCTAACAGCGATCCTACAACCATCGCCCAAGTTTTCACGCACACTAATAAGTGCACAAGACATATCCACAATGAGTCTCCGTCAAGTGGCATCCTTTACTTGACTTCATCATTCCAATGATCACGATACTCACAAGCTCGACCGTCGACCAGGGGACATCTGATCACACATCAATCATGAAGCCCCCTCTAAGCCGGTCCATCAACATCACCTCTCAAGATTATGGTGGATCACCGAGAGATGGAAACCAACGAAACATTGCTCTAGAGAGTTCTCTTAGGAAGATATCTCCATTCCAACACAAAATCTTACAAGTAGTCCATCCATACCCACTACATATTTATCTGATTCTGCCTATCCGTTGCACCCCTCTAATCTCTATCGGTCACACACTCCTTGGAATCCTATGAATCACACTTCGTTCATGGTTCACTTAGTTCCATCACTACACCATACTTAATCTTAGTAGTGACAGTTCCTTCTTGGCATTCGTCCGAATACAACACATGCCAGAACCTTAAACACACTCATCACCCCACTTCTCCTCGAGGTTGAGTAATGCCCAAAACTCAAGTCACTAACTTTTCCATTATTTTGGATTAGGTCCACTTGAGCACAACTTGGTTCACATGCTTCGGTTCCAGAGCTTCTAAAGCCAAATGCTCTCTCTGATTACGAGTTTTCCTTATCTTACCGACTTCCACATCTTACAGCTGCCACGATAACTCTCCCAAACTATACGACTTCACACCGTTGGTGTGACAACGTTTCTAATAACTCACGCAACTTGACTGATGTAACAATCCTTTCTCAAACGTGTTTCAAACACACAGTCATCTAATGCCTTTCGTCTCTAAATCTGACACAAAATTGACCCCCTCGGTTGTATTCCCCAATGCAACACTTATAACAGCTAAGGTGTAATTATAATACAAGAGGTCCTACTCTGTGCCTTGGATATCTCCCTTCGAAGTTCATAACACTACCAAAATCAATGTACCTCTTGATATGCCTCCCATCAAGCTAACGTAAGGTATATTTCATCCGCTCCAACGCTGTTCAACCAGGTTAGAGAATAGCCACGCATTGTGTTGTCCAGGATACAATATTCACACATATTTCTTGTCTCGGACACACACACAAAGGTTCAACAATCTGACAGATTAAGAAAACATCCATGATGTAGAATCCTAAAATTCTCACGCGACCACGATCACCCAAGGTATCCTCATAAGTGTAGCGTTAGAATTTAATCCATCTCATTGTCACCCGCTCGCATGATCCTCAATCATCGAGCGCGGCATATGGATCCTTCTCTCACTAACATTATGAGAGTTTCGGGTTCGTGTCTCACGAGTGCCAAATCAGGATCCTACCTCGAGTTTTAGATCAACACTGCCCCATATCTATCGGAAAAGATGACTCACGCATCCCGTGTAAGACAGCAATACTGTGGCGTCATACCTGTCTGATTGTACTAACATGGTGGTCCAACTCCGAGGCCATGAATTCAAGTAACTTACCTAGTAGCTTATAATGATCTCCACTCGTATCATATCGCCACGACCGACAATAACTGGACAGGTCTCCCACTGGGTTCATTGTTCCTCAAGTCCTTCCAGTCACACTCCTTAGGATGCTGAAACCTAAGAGTGTTACACGTCCGGGGTTAACTTCCTCTAAATGTAACAAGCTAGATCTGACTTGATAAGAATTCAGTTCGAGTTTTATGCCAGGTGTGCACTCAGTCACACAAGACATACACGAGAGAATCCCCAAAGATAACTTCCACCATATGAGAATATCATGGCTACAACGACAATCACATAATGCGGTCAACCCGCCGATGTTGCAGATAACTACTAGTTCAATCCACCTAAATACCCAACACCTAGCGTATTTCTACGGCTTCACTCGGGATTAGATGAATCATAACTAGTATGGAGCATGGGTTACTTCATTCTGCATATCCATCCAATTAGCCTCCGCCTAGCGTAGTTCTAGGACTCACGCATTTCAGAATGAGCATGGAGACGCAGTAGTTCCTTCCACCAGAACAGATGTCCAAGACTTTCCCCAATGGAGGTCACCACTTCCACTTGTTTTATCAACCCTTCACTAGGTAACTACCTACTACTTGGGGTACACCATAACGAGTCGGAGTGTAGCACCTTATCCATCCAAGTACTGCCCAGGCCAGGGTAACTAAAAGATCCAATATCTCTGTCCAAACTCCCAGAAGTCTTCCATTCAACCGTTTCTCTATCCATGTATGCTGCTGACATCATGATCGAGCAAAAAATTCCTTAACTGCCACAAGCTGGGCTTTATCAAATAATTTCCTTACTCCATTCCTACTCCGGTGCTTCATGGATTTCCCCCCACTACTACAAGGATCCAGAGAAGGTTCACTCCGTCCAATCGGAATCTTGGAACTTCCAATCGTCTCAAATCTTACTACAATAGTTGGGTTGTCCACGACTCCTCGACCAACACTCCTTTTATAGCTGACAATCCCAACATATCCTTTTACTTAACTGGCTTCTACCACTTCAGCTCGAGTCACTTTGGGTCTTACGCGTCCTCGTGGTGGCTCCACCACAATCTTATCTATCGCATATACAGTCAGTGAGCTGGCCAGGCTCAACGTATGAATACTACGATAGTACAAAATCGGGCTAGCAACACACACATGTGAGGGAGAAGAGAATTGCTAATGATCTCTCATGGAAGGGACAAGAATCGACATGCTCTGATACCAATTGTAACACCTCATACATATATGTCTAGAATGATATGTAGTAATGTTATAAATGGTACAAGAAACATACATAAGAGGTAAAGACAAGAAATAAAAGTCATATACAATTCAAGTTTCCAACTAAGAGGTATATGATTAGCTTGTCTTCAACAATGCACAGCGGAAGGATAACGTCTAACGAGGTCTTCCTGCCAATTGCTTGTCCACAGTCTTCAAAGCAATCCTTCAAGCAATCTGTCTACTTCTAACCTGTTCCTGTAAAATATTAAGAGGATTGGGGTGAAATTACGAAATCTTAGTGAGTTCCCCTATCTTATGGGTTCGCTCAGTTCTACAAGGTGCATGCAATTAAATGGATCTGGGGTTTTCCTCATGGTCTGATACAAATACACAATAAGGGTACACCATCATTGGAAGTCCCATAACTCTCCGATGAGGCAATAACAACAAACAACAACCGACTCATCGCCATCACAAGCAAGTATGCAGACCCGTACCCGTGTACGAGGAATCTAGAAGTAAATCTCGCTTGTCTACCTAGGCTGCCAAACTACACCCTCGGTGAGTTACTCCTGTACATCGCGTCAAGAGACTCGCACAAGACCACCGCACTATGAGTCAGATGAATCCCATGTGAATTACACCTACTTGGCTACACAATCTCATCTATGATGAGTTACCGCAGTGACTTCCTAAGTGGTTTCACCACCCCATCAATCATGTATATACGTAGGTTGTTATCCAAATTCGAAAACGCCTACATGACAATACAAGCCCACCGGGCGAAAGCCTAGTGATTATCTACATGACATCACTAGAGGTGAGTCCGAAGTGATGTAGCCTACATGGCATCACGACCCCACCATACCAAGCACGCCAATATAATAAGAACATAAAACTTTGAATTGTCTGAGTGATTATATATACTATATTTATAAATTTCCTAAAATAAATTAGTTTAATTCCATATTTAAATGTTTCTAATATTAATTTAATATCATTTATTATAATTAAAATTTAACTTATTCCATATATATATATATATATATATGTGTGTGTGTGTGTGTGTGTGTGTGTGTGTGTGTGTGTGTGTGTGTGTGTGTGTGTGTGTGTGTGTGTGTGTGTGTGTGTGTGTGTGTGTGTGTGTGTGTGTGTGTGTCATTTTAATTGTTATTGTCTCAACAAATTAAGAGTTTTAGTAAGAAGTTTGTGTTTCTTGAAGATAATATCATGACAAAGTTAGGAAGCATTCTTCTTATGATGTGTGTTTTGTTCGCTCTCATGAGCCACACTTTGGGATCTCGTCCATCTATTATAAGTATACACTTATCATAAGTTAGTATTATTATTGTTATAACCTATATAATTCTAAATAGGTTTCATAAATATTTTTTTAAAATATATATCCTACATACTAATTTAAATTATATTTAAATGAGTTTGTTATAATTATGTTTTCTTAATTGGTGTGGACGCAGGATATACAGACGATGTTGTCAACTTTTGTCCAAAAACTTTGAATGTGCCAGGACAGTGTAGTGATTCTCGAACTTGTGGGGACGAAGTCAACGCTGCAGTTGGAGCAAGTGGCATGGTTCATCAATGTACTTGTCAAGACCTTGCAGAAAATAAACGTCTTTGCACATGTTTAGTTAAGTGTTAATTGTCAAAAATAGTCCTTTTGATAATGACCTAAAATGTAATGATATTAGACACCTAAAAAAAATCTTATAATGCCATAATATTCCAAAATATGTGTTTTTTATATTTAATTCTCCATTTAGAATAATAGTGAAAATAAAAAAAAAATTGTGATAATATTTAAATATTAAGCGTGATAATTCTAAAAAGATTCCCTTATTTTTATAATATTAGTAATAATTAAAGAAATAAAAATATTTTTTTGAAAAGATACTTTATTTATGGAATTTTTAAATATTGATCAAAATGGATCAAAATTTAATAAAATGCATTTAATATGGAATCAATCAATCTTAAACGTTAATTAAATCTGACGGCTGATATTAATAGTTCTCATTTATCATAATAGATGTCGTCCCAAACGATTTGGAGGCCTCGTTCTATTTTAAAATTAGACCTTTAATAAATATAAACATAGTAAATTAAAAATAAAAAATTATTTAAATTGTAAATAAAATTAAATATACCAAGACCAAATTGGTATAGAAATATTCTTTAGAAATTTGACTTATCAAAGTTTAGTTTTTTTAAAACTTTTCTACTCTTACAATTCTAGATTTATAGGAAAGTTAATACAATTTAATAAAAAGAAATGATTCTTTGAACAATTTTAACAATATTAATAATAAAGTTTTAACTTAATAAACAACAAAAAATATGAAATTACAAATTCTCAAAGTATCACAACTATTATGTCAAATTTATTAAATTGTCGATTCACAATGGTAGAAAAATATTAATATTTTCAAATTTATATTTTAAAAATTTCCATACATCTATAAAACCCTTGAAATTTTTAAAACATTATATTATTTATTTTGAAAAATGTTTATTATAATTTAGTCAATGTTTAATTATGTTTTATATTATTAATATAGTATTTAAATATGTATGTTAGTTAGCGAAAAATTTGTAGGTTAAATTTTTATGTTATCTAAAATTTAAAATGAATTAGTATTTTTTTATGCGACTGAAATAAGTCAATATGCTCCAAGTTAATTCACAATAAAATAATTAGTATTTTAATAATTAAAAAATTAAATATATTGTTAATGAAATATACATACTAAATTTATTAATTTCCTAATATGGATTAGTTTAATTCCATATTTCAATGTTTCTAAAACTAATATAATATCATTTATTATAATTAAAATTTTACTTTTTCCATATATATATATATATATATATATATATATATATATATATATATATATATATATATATATATATATATATATATATATATATATATATATATATATATATATATATATATATATATATATATATATATATATATATATGTGTGTGTGTGTGTGTGTGTGTATGAAATGAAAGTGTAATTAAAATATATAACCAATTGAAATAATTTAAATATATTAATTGGAAAAAATAAATAATAATTAAAATATAATAAAAAATTTTAAAATATTTGAAACATAGAATTAAAAATATATAATAATTAATTTAAAAATATTTAAAACATAGAATTAAAAATATAAAATAAATAATTTTTTTAATATGTATTAAATATTTAATTAATAAATTAATATTATTAAACCTAATAAAACGTTAACTAAATATAATAAATAATTTTCAAAATAAATATGTATTAGTGTTTATGTAACACCCCATACATAACTGACTAGTATATTATGCATGAAACGTTAAAATTGATATTGAGTACATACAAAAGCTATAGATATAGAGAGATCCATATAAAATACAACATGAAATTCTACTAAGAATTACAACACATGTGTCTTCAATGGATCTGCACAGCGGAAAATGAGATCTGACGAGGTCTCCGAGCCATCACCACTTTAAGCCGTCAATCCGAACCTGCTATCTGACCAAAAGCTACTAAACCACACCTGAAAAAAATATAAGTTGATTGGGGTGAGATTACTAAATCTCAGTGAGTCCTCCTATCCTATGGGTCCACTCGGATCTACAGGGTACATGCATCAAAACCGAATCCACCATTGATTCGGGGTTATCCTCACATCCGGTACAAGTACGGAGAAAACAAGTGACTCGTCCACCATTGGACTTGCCTAAAACAAATACACATTGTATAACAAACAAGTATGCAAACCCGCATCCACATACGGGGAATCCAGAAGTGTAAATAACCCCGGCTAGGATTATGGAATAAATGCATCCTCGATGAGTAACCTCCTGCCTATTTGTCAAGGGACTTGTACAAGCACACTGCAGGATGGTTAAACGAGTCCACACAAGCCTAAATGGCCGTGCGATGACCTGGCCTAATTGGCGTCATCATCCCGTTAACCTCCTTCACGCTAGTGAGTTACGCCGAGTACAAACCGCCACCTTGACGCCTGAGCCCATCGGGCGAAAGCCAAGTGTTAGTCTACGTGACTTCACTAGAGGTGAGTTATCACATTATGCATTAGCCTACATAGCCGCATAACCCCACCATACCGAGCACGCACGTGTGTTAATGCCAGGTGAGTTAAACCCCGTGCGGAAACTCACGAGCACACTGCAACGGTAGCTCAGATGCACACCATATCGAACAATACACATGAACGGGTTATTCCATTGGACTACACGGTCCGGGAGGGCTCATAGACTACACGGTCAGAGCAACGTCCCAATCTAGCCTGCCGGCCACTTCGATTCAAGCATACAAAAATATGACATAAAGTCAAGGTCACAACCAATACAATCAAACCAATCGTCTAACCAAAACGACGGTGTCCACAGGTTCCATGTATCATACATAATGGCATAACAGTTTCACACATGGATATACTATTTATAGTAGCAATAGGCATTCTATTCAATGCATAACATATTAATTAATAACAATCGAAAGGACACAAATCCTCATGATAAATTGATATTCTAGTTTGGGGACCTATCTTATCAAATAGTACGTATTACTAGCTTTCCAACGATATAAAGTTTGCGTGAAACGGACTTACGACGCAAAAGTTATGAATTTTCGAAGTTATGGAAAAATCTGCCCAAACAATGATGTAACGGGTTACATGAATCATGTAACCGGTTACATGACCCAAAAACTGCGTTTTTCACCCTTTTTCACACATGTAACCGGTTACATCAACCATGTAACCGGTTACATCGCTGACAGACCCAAAAATTCTGCATTTTAAGAGTTCTAAACCAGTCCCAAACCTATCCAATTACTTCTAAGTATCACAATTGATCCCAAACAAAATTCTAACATGTATATATACATAATCATCAGCATGCAAAGGATTAAAGCAGTACAATATCCCATAACATTATCGATTAAAATTTATCATATAAGCATGTTAATCATCATGGATTTTCACTAAAACCCCAAACCCCAACATGCAAATTTCCCATGATTCCCCCAAAGCCTCTAACTAAGGACTCACCTTGCATCAATGGAGCTTTGGATGACGAACATGCTGCAATTGAGCTCCTAACTTGACCAAAACTCCAACTCCAAACTCATCAAACCCGTATCCCTCCATTCACACATTCAGCTTAACTGACACAACTTCAAGGTCACTTTTCTCCTTCGAAACAGAAGCTATGAACACGAACCATAGGTGCAAATCGAAGAGAAATTTGTTAGCTTTCCAATGGGACCAGAATCGTTACGATCGGAGTTACGAGTTGAAAGATATACCTGATTTAGTGAAGGCTGTTCTTAGGGTGCGAAAATGGAATTGATGAACATAACTTCCTCCTTACTCTCTTGCTCCAAATTCTGAATTGTGAAACAAAAATGAATAGCATGCACCCAAACAAGGCCTTATATCATGCAACATTACTCAAGGTCCATTATGCCCTCAAACTAAGTGATAATTACCATCATGCCATTAGTTGAATTCTAACTTAACTCTTTCCATTCTAACAACTTCTCTTCCTAATGCATGATTAATCCATAATTCTCTCTTAGTACTTCATAATCGTACTCAGGTAAATAGGGATGTTACAGTTTATCAAATAATTATGTAACAGTACTAATTGAAATATTTGATGCAAGAAAGTTCACAACCAAAAGCAAGCTTATCACTTCTATTTTTTTAAACTACTAAGATACTCAATCTTTATTTTCAATTTATAAAAAATAATTAATATAAATTTTTTATATGGACAAAAAGTAAACAGAAGTACTTTAATCTAAATATACTATTGTTTGGATGATTATTATATTTTATTAAAATTCTTTTAATTTAAATTATTAGTGATTTCTTAATAAATAAAATATTATTTATGTTAATTAAATTCTAACTTATTTCATATATAAGTTAATATACTTTCAATATTAACAATTTTAACTAGCTTTTTGAATACTTAAAAAAATAAAACAATATATATTCAGTAAAAAAATTCATAAAAATGTATTTTGTTTTGCTTACTATAATAAGAGCTTAAAACTTTGAATTGTCTGGGTGATTATATTTACTATATTTATAAATTTCCTAAAATAAATTAGTTTAATTCCATATTTAAATGTTTCTAATTTTAATTTAATATCATTTATTATAATTAAAATTTAACTTATTCCATATATATATATATGTTCGTGTGTGTCATTTTAATTGTTATTGTCTCAACAAATTAAGAGTTTTAGTAAGAAGTTTGTGTTTCTTGAAGATAATATCATGACAAAGTTAGGAAGCATTCTTCTGATGATGTGTGTTTTGTTCGCTCTCATGAGCCACACTTTGGGATCTCGTCCATCTATTATAGGTATACACCTATCATAAGTTAGTATTATTATTGTTATAACCTATATAATTCTAAATAGGTTTCATAAATATTTTTTTAAAATATATATCCTACATTCTAATTTAAATTATATTTAAATGAGTTTGTTATAATTATGTTTTCTTAATTGGTGTGGACGCAGGATATACAGACGATGTTGTCAACTTTTGTCCAAAAACTTTGAATGTGCCAGGACAGTGTAGTGATTCTCGAACTTGTGGGGACGAAGTCAACGCTGCAGTTGGAGCAAGTGGCATGGTTCATCAATGTACTTGTCAAGACCTTGCAGAAAATAAACGTCTTTGCACATGTTTAGTTAAGTGTTAATTGTTAAAAATAGTCCTTTTGATAATGACCTAAAATGTAATGATATTAGACACTTAAAAAAATCTTATAATGCCATAATATTCCAAAATATGTGTTTTTTATATTTAATTCTCCATTTAGAATAATAGTGAAAATAAAAAAAAATTGTGATAATATTTAAATATTAAGCGTGATAATTCTAAAAAAGATTCCCTTATTTTTATAATATTAGTAATAATTAAAGAAATAAAAATATTTTTTTGAAAAGATACTTTATTTATGGAATTTTTAAATATTGATCAAAATGGATCAAAACTCAGTAAGATGCATTTAATATGGAATCAATAAATCTTAAACATTAATTAAATCTGACGGCTGATATTAATAGTTCTCATTTATCATAATAGATGTCGTCCCAAACCATTTGGAGGCCTCGTGCTATTTTAAAATTAGACCTTTAATAAATATAAACATAGTAAATTAAAAAATAATTTTTATTTAAATTGTAAATAAAATTAAATATACCAAGACCAAATTGGTATAGAAATATTCTTTAGAAATTTGACTTATCAAAGTTTAGTTTTTTTAAAAATTTTCTACTCTTACAATTCTTGATTTATAGGAAAGTTAATACAATTTAATAAAAAGAAATGGTTCTTTGAACAATTTTAACAATATTAATAATAAAGTTTTAACTTAATAAACAACAAAAAATATGAAATTACAAATTCTCAAAGTATCACAACTATTATGTCAAATTTATTAAATTGTCGATTCACAATGGTAGAAAAATATTAATATTTTCAAATTTATATTTTAAAAATTTCCATACATCTATAAAACCCTTGAAATTTTTAAAACATTATATTATTTACTTTGAAAAATGTTTATTATAATTTAGTTAATGTTTAATTATGTTTTATATTATTAATATAGTATTTAAATATGTATGTTAGTTAGCGAAAAATTTGTAGGTTAAATTTTTATGTTATCTAAAATTTAAAATGAATAAGTATTTTTTTATGCTAGTGAAATAAGTCAATATGGTCCAAGTTAATTCACAATTAAATAATTTAGTATTTTAATAATTAAAAAATTAAATATATTGTTAATGAAATATACATACTATATTTATAAATTTCCTAATATGAATTAGTTTAATTCCATATTTCAATGTTTCTAAAACTAATATAAAACTAATATGAAATATATAACCAATTGAAATAATTTAAATATATTAATTGGAAAAAATAAATAATAATTAAAATTTAAAATATTTAAAACATAGAATTAAAAATATAAAATAATTAATTTAAAAATATTTAAAACATAGAATTAAAAATATATAATAAATAATTTTTTTAATATGAATTAAATATTTAATTAATAAATTAATATTATTAAACCTAATAAAACGTTAACTAAATATAATAAATAATTTTGAAAATAAATATGTATCAGTGTTTATCAAACAATTATGTAATAGTACTAATTGAAATATTGGATGCAAGAAAGTTCACAACCAAAAGCAAGTTGCCTTGTGGTAAAAGCACGCTGCCTAGTGGTAAAGGGATGCTTTTTGTGTCCATTTTTTATATTTAAACTTTTAACGACCAAATAATAAAGACTGCCACATAAAATTAAAAAATAATTAAATAATGGAAAAGATATAAAAGCCATGACCAAATCCATTAAAAGACTAAAATAAAGGATTCTGAGATTCGCCCTGATCACTTCAATTTTTTTAAACTACTAAGATACTCAATCTTTATTTTCAATTTATAAAAAATAATTAATATAAATTTTTTATTTGGACAAAAAGTAAACAGAAGTACTTTAATCTAAATATATTATTGTTTGGATGATTATTATATATTATTAAAATTCTTTTAATTTAAATTTTTAGTGATTTCTTAATAAATATAATATTATTTATGTTAATTAAATTCTAACTTATTTCATATATAAGTTAATATACTTCAAATATTAACAATTTTAACTAGCTTTTTGAATACTTAAAAAAATAAAACAATATATATTCAGTAAAAAAATTCATAAAAATGTATTTTGTTTTGCTTACTATAATAAGAACTTAAAACTTTGAATTGTCTGGGTGATTATATTTACTATATTTATAAATTTCCTAAAATAAATTAGTTTAATTCCATATTTAAATGTTTCTAATTTTAATTTAATATCATTTATTATAATTAAAATTTAACTTATTCCATATATATATATATATATATATATATATATATATATATATATATATATATATATATATATATATATATATATATATATATATATATGTATATGTCCGTGTGTGTCATTTTAATTGTTATTGTCTCAACAAATTAAGAGTTTTAGTAAGAAGTTTGTGTTTCTTGAAGATAATATCATGACAAAGTTAGGAAGCATTCTTCTGATGATGTGTGTTTTGTTCGCTCTCATGAGCCACACTGTAATACCCCATAATTGTGTAAGCATGATTATTTATATGCATTATAAGTGACTAAGATGGTGAGTGGATTAGTTAGAACCAAAAGGAATTGGTTAGACACTAACTAAGTGGCAATGGTGTAAAAATGACTTGGTTAGAGGGTATTATGGACCTTAACCTTATATTGCATGGCACATGATTGGTTAGTTAGAGACACATTATTCCAATTCAGATTTTGTGAAAGAGAAGTGGAGAGAGTAGTGGAAGAAGGAAGAGAGAAAGAAGAGAAGTTTATGTTCTCTCTCACAAACTCCATTTTCGTATTCCATGGACAGCTCTCACTAATCTGATCATAACTCTCTGCTCACAACTCCGATTCAGAAAAACGAGTTTGAAGTTGGAAGATCCATGCTGAATGTGTGTCAAAGATTGGCTACGGGTTTGATGAAGATGTAGTGAAACTTTGGCTATGGTGGGACTTCAATGGCAGCGAAGAACTTCTTTCTAACCTCCCTAAATCCAAGGTGAGTCCTTAGATAGTAACTTGGGGATTTGCATGTAAGGGTTAGTGATTGGGGTTTAGGGATTGTGAGAAATAATTATAAATCCATGACACTAACATGATAATTGTGTTATTTGTTGGTTGTTATTGTTATTTGTTGGCTGGATATGTCTTTAAATCGTGCATGCAGGTGGATTCACGGGGTTAAAATACCCCAGGACAGAACTGATGAGTTCTGCATTTTTCTATGTCTGCTATGGTCCGCTAAGCGGGCTAAGGCCGCTAAGCGGATGCTGAGCATTTTTCCAGAAATTCGCGGTTCCGCTGAGCGGACCCAGTTTGCCCGCTGAGCGGAGGATGCTGTTTGTGAAGAAAATAAAAATCGCGAGCCCGCTAACCGGACGTGAGACCGCTAAGCGAGGAAACAGTTGAGGTTCGCCCCTGGAAAGCCCGCTTACAGGCCGCTAAGCGGCCAGTGCTGGGCAAAATTATATTTTTCCTTCCCCTGAGGGCAGTTTTGGATTCTAATCGTAATCGGACCCCTCCTTAATTATTAATATGCATATGAATGTCTGAAGAGTGGTGTTTTATGACACACATTACCGATAATTCCATTCATTTTGTTTATGTGGAATATTATACATAATGTTGGATAAGTTTATTTCATCAATTCCTTGTCTATTCACTTGTGATTGATTTTGATTACCTTGATGAGATAAGTATGGATCTATGTTGATGTCCAATGTTTTGGTTGAACATTCGGATTGGTTTGTATTATGATATTACACTCGATGCGTGTACGTATGCTTGAATCGAAGTGGCCGGGGGCTAGGTTGGGATATACCTCTTACTATGATGTAAGGTATTATCCTGGATCATGTGGTCCGTGGAATAGTCCGATGTTATGATCAGAGGTCGCGCACCTGAGCTACCGTTGTAGTGTGCTCGTGAGTGCCGTGAGGGGCTTATACTCATTGACGTTGACACACTTGTGTGCTCGGTATGGTGGGGTTATGTGGCCATGTAGGCTATTACATAATGATTGTAACTCACCTCTAGTAAAGTCATGTAGACTAATACTAGGCTTTCGCCCGGTGGGACCATGCGTCAAGGTGGCGGTTTGTACTCGGTGTAACCCACTTGCGTGAAGAAGGTTAATGGGACAATGACGCCATTTAGGCTAATGTCATCTCGCGGCCACTTAGGCTTGTGCGAACCCGTTTAACCATCTTGCAGTGAGCTTGTACAAGTCCCTTGACACTAGGCATGGGTGGACTCATCGAGGGTGCGTTCGTTCCATAATCTAGCCGAGGTTTATTACACTTCTTGATTCCCCGTATATGGATACGGGTTTTGCATACTTGTTTGTGATATACTTGTGTGTTTGTATATGATGAGTCCTATGGTGGACGACTCCTTGTTTTCTCCGTACTTGTACCGGATGTGAGGATAACCCCGAATCAATGGTGGATTCGGTTTGTTGATGCATGTACCCTGTAGAACCGAGTGGACCCATAGGATAGGAGGACTCACTGAGATTTAGTAATCTCACCCCAATCAACTTATATTTTTTTCAGGTGCAGTTTAGTAGCGTTTGACAGATAGCAGGTTCGGATTGACGACTTAAAGTGGTGATGGCTCGAAGACCTCGTCAGATCTCATTTTCCGCTGTGCAGATCCATGAAGACACATGTTTTGTAATTATTAATATTATTTCATGTTGTATTTATATGGATCATCTTGTATCTTTAGCTTTTGTATGTACTCAAATACCGATTTTTTAACGTTTCATGCATAATATACTAGTCAATTATGTGTGGGGTGTTACAGTTGGTATCAGAGCTGGTCGATTCTCGGCCGAGCCATGAGACATCACTAGCAATTCCTTTCCTCCTCACATGTGTGCGTTGCTAGCCTGATTTTACTGACATCTCATTGAGTCGTTGAACTTGATCAACTCATCGACTGAATGTGTGACAGTGGAATTACGGCAGAGCCGCCACGAGGACTCATAAAACCTGCAAGGTTGTGAACCTAAGTCGTTGAAGTAGGATGAGTAATGGATTGTTTGGACATTGTAAGTGGATAATATTGGAGTCGTCAAGCTTAAGGAGAGCGTTCGACACGAAGTAGTGATACCCGAACTGTCAAGGTGTGGGTCGAGACAACTAGAACCCCAGTATTTTGATTGGACGAAGTGAAATTTTCTCTAAGTCTTGGTAATAGCAAGGGAAATCCAGACACGATTGAGAAAGAGCCTTGTAAGTAAGATTCTCCGAAGGTGTTGAACTGGGATTTAGTAGGATTTAGTACTGATGATACTGCCGGTGTTAAGTGCGACTGATGAGCTGATAGGACAGAGTAACCTTTGGAAGCGCGGATAGAGGAGTCAGACCTTTCTGATTACGCTGGCATGGACAGTAATTGGATGGACGGAGTATTGGATCCTGATTCAACTTGGTGTATCTTAGACGAAAGTGGTTACCTAGTGAAGGTTGGTGGAATGTACGAGTGTGGTAACTTACGATTGGGCGAGGCTTGAATACCCAGTCGATAGAAGAGGATGTGTATTTCTGTTCTTATCATTTTATATTTAGGTTCTAGAACTACGCTAGATGTAATATGAAATGATGTAGAAGCGTGAAATGCAGTAACCTATGTTCTTGTTAGTTGTTCGTCTGACCCCGAGTGGAGCCACAGAATTACGCTTGGCGTTGGGCGTTCAGCCGAGTAAGAACTAAGATCTATCTGGAACGTTAATAGGATGATCGCATTTGTGTTGGTTGTTAGGAACCATAGTATTCCTATCTGGACTGAATTATCCTTGGAATCCTATGCATGCGTGGGACGATTGGGTACGCGCACTGCATGGTAACCCGAAGTTGAACTCCAATCTTCGTGCTTAGCATTTTGGCTTCCCGAGTAAGTAAACCTTGGTGTGTAGCACTCTCAGGTTTTAGCATCCTGAGGAGTGTGATTCGAAGGACTTGAAGAACGATGAGCCTATTGGAAGCCTGTTCAGACACTTGTCGGTTGTGACTTTAGGATACGCGTGGAGATCGCTATACGCCACTGAGGTAGTTTACCTGGGTACATGGCCTCGGAGTTAGACCACCATGTTGGTACTACCAGACGGGTATAATGCCACAGTATCGCTATCGTGCACAAAGATGCGTGAGTCATCCTTTTTCTGACATGTGTGGGGCAAAGGTGATCTGAAGCTCAAGGTAGAATTCTGATTTTTGGAACTCGTGAGACGCGAATCCAGACTCTCATAAGGTATGTGGGATAAGGATCCATACGTCGCGCTCGATAGTAGAGGAATAACTAGACATGCGATGGTGTGATGGATCAAGATCCGATACTATACTTATGGAGACTCTGAGTGATCGTGATCCCGTGAGTTAGTATCATATTATACCTTGGAGACGTTCTTGTTCCGTGAAGTGTTAAATTCCAGTTATGTGAGTATAGGGTGGAACTCATGTATGACCACGATATTCCGGTCAGCACATTGAGTGGCTATCCCTTAACACTGGTGACCGGTGATAGAATCGGTGAAAGGTGTCTTGGATTAACTTGGAGTGTGACAGATTGGGAAGAGTGTTTGTTGATGCTCCGAGTGAAGGAATATGAAACTTGGGAAGACAAAGACACCCTTGGATCGATAAGTGCTGAGGGGTCAGTAGGAGAGATTTACATGGTGGAAAGTGCAATCCCTTGCATTGCGACTACGCTCAAGCCGTTAGAAGCACTGCAATGAAGGATACTACCGAGGAAGTCAGTTAGTATTCGATCCAGAAGTGAGAAAGGCATTAGATGACTGTACGAATGAAGAGAGGCCGTGAGAAGTTGTTGTATCCGTTAAGTCGCTTGACTCATCAGAGGTGTTATCACACCAAGAGAACAAAGTTGTATAGTAGGGAAGAAGCTATGTGAACTGTCAGGGATGTCGTGAATTGCATTATGTTATGAAGGGTTCATTATATTAGTTAAGTAACAAGACTTTTTGTAAGGGAAGACATAACAAGTTATGCACTGTGGGAATTAATGGAGGGGGACGAATCTCTAAGTCAGGGAGACTTCGACTTTCGATGTCATGGAACCGAATGTGAAACCAACTTGTGTTTAGTGGACCTAGTCCGGATTGATGGAATTATTAGTGACCTAATTTTGGAAACTGCTCATACTCAAGAAGTAGCCTTAGTTGGGGGTGTCTAAGGTCCTAGCACGTACCTTGATGGCACGAATTTTCGAGAAGGAACCTTTGTTATTTAAGAATTGGGTAAACTTGGTAAAGTAATGAAACTAAGTGGACTGTGGACATAGCGTGGCTCAGAGGATTTCAAGGTATGTGACTTGTTGGGATCAGAGTAGCGCAACGGATAAAGGAAGAATCAGATAAGATTGGAGATAGAAATGGACGGATTATTTTGGGTCTTATTTTGGAATGGAAATGTCCTCCTAAGAGAAACTCCTCGAAGTGGCGTTTTGTTCATCTCAGTCCCTTACAAGAGTTCACCATAATCCCGAGACGTGTCGTCAATGGGACGACTTGGAAAGACACTTTGTGGATGGCATGTTGTCCGATGTTTGTAGATCATCAGTTGAGCTTGTAAGCAACAAGTGTTTGATATAGTATTGTGACCGCTGAAATGCGGAGGACTAGTGGAGATTTTCAGTTGACACAAGTTCTTTGTGGTTATGTCTTGTGTATTATGATCGTGCAGGAAGACTTGGACAATGGTCACAGGTCAGCTTTTGAAGTTCACCTCTCATCAGTGGAATCTTGTGTGAAGTTGTCGAATGACAAGGCTACAATTGCAAGATGATTACACCTTCGTGGTTTTGCGGTGACGGTTGTTATGTCTAAACTGGAGTAAGGGTTAAAGTAAGAAGAATCAGTTGTATAAAGTAAAGGTAAACTTGGGACAATCATCCTAACACTTTGGAAACCAGAAGTTAGGACCAAGAAATTCGGCTAATGCTTAACGTCATTGTATGGACTTTGGTAGAGAATAATTTGAAGTGTCGTCATAGAAAGGATTATTGTAGCAAGAATGCTTGGATGGGAAGTAATTCAAGGAGCCTAAGTGAATCAGTAAGTGTGTTGGACAAGGGTGAACACAACAGATTTTGAACGGCAGATATCCAACAGGAGTGGATTGCTAGGGTTTCTGAAATTTGGGAGATTCAGTGCAGAGCAGTGAAGGCCTAGGACCCTGGAAGGATAATTCCCAAGGTATGACAAGACGAAGTATCTGAATAGATGTGTTGCTTGACGGTTAAGGTTTCTAATCATGTATAGTGGGACGAAAGTATTTTGGCGGATAGTGTTTCTTCGTATGGAATGATCCTCAGACAGAGTAGTGAGATTATGTAAAGACGAATGTGAGTAACATTATTTCCCTTGATTAGATAGATATGAGTGACTAAGATGGTGAGTGGATTAGTTAGAACCAAAAGGAATTGGTTAGACACTAACTAAGTGGCAATGGTGTAAAAATGACTTGGTTAGAGGGTATTATGGACCTTAACCTTATATTGCATGGCACATGATTGGTTAGTTAGAGACACATTATTCCAATTCAGATTTTGTGAAAGAGAAGTGGAGAGAGTAGTGGAAGAAGGAAGAGAGAAAGAAGAGAAGTTTATGTTCTCTCTCACAAACTCCATTTTCGTATTCCATGGACAGCTCTCACTAATCTGATCATAACTCTCTGCTCACAACTCCGATTCAGAAAAACGAGTTTGAAGTTGGAAGATCCATGCTGAATGTGTGTCAAAGATTGGCTACGGGTTTGATGAAGATGTAGTGAAACTTTGGCTATGGTGGG
Organism: Vicia villosa; assembly: GCF_029867415.1. Lineage (NCBI taxonomy): Eukaryota > Viridiplantae > Streptophyta > Magnoliopsida > Fabales > Fabaceae > Vicia > Vicia villosa. The sequence continues at coordinate 28,575,070 of NC_081185.1, forward strand.
AGTTCAATGGCAGCAAAGAACTTCTTTCTAACCTCCCTAAATCCAAGGTGAGTCCTTAGAGAGTAACTTGGGGATTTGCATGTAAGGGTTAGTGATTGGGGTTTAGGGATTGTGAGAAATAATTATAAATCCATGACACTAACATGATAATTGTGTTATTTGTTGGTTGTTATTGTTATTTGTTGGCTGGATATGTCTTTAAATCGTGCATGCAGGTGGATTCACGGGGTTAAAATACCCCAGGACAGAACTGATGAGTTCTGCATTTTTCTGTGTCTGCTATGGTCCGCTAAGCGGGTTAAGGCCGCTAAGCGGATGCTGAGCATTTTTCCAGAAATTCGCGGTTCCGCTGAGCGGACCCAGTTTGCCCGCTGAGCGGAGGATGCTGTTTGTGAAGAAAATAAAAATCGCGAGCCCGCTAAGCGGACGTGAGACCGCTAAGCGGGGAAACAGTTGAGGTTCGCCCCTGGAAAGCCCGCTTACAGGCCGCTAAGCGGCCAGTACTGGGCAGAATTATATTTTTCCTTCCCCTGAGGGCAGTTTCGGATTCTAATCGTAATCGGACCCCTCCTTAATTATTAATATGCATATGAATGTCTGAAGAGTGGTGTTTTATGACACACATTACCGATAATTCCATTCATTTTGTTTATGTGGAATATTATACATAATGTTGGATAAGTATATTTCATCAATTCCTTGTCTATTCACTTGTGATTGATTTTGATTACCTTGATGAGATAAGTATGGATCTATGTTGATGTCCAATGTTTTGGTTGAACATTCGGATTGGTTTGTATTATGATATTACACTCGATGCGTGTACGTATGCTTGAATCGAAGTGGCCGGGGGCTAGGTTGGGATATACCTCTTACTATGATGTAAGGTATTATCCTGGATCATGTGGTCCGTGGAATAGTCCGATGTAATGATTAGAGGTCGCGCACCTGAGCTACCGTTGTAGTGTGCTCGTGAGTGCCGTGAGGGGCTTATACTCATTGACGTTGACACACTTGTGTGCTCGGTATGGTGGGGTTATGTGGCCATGTAGGCTATTACATAATGATTGTAACTCACCTCTAGTAAAGTCATGTAGACTAATACTAGGCTTTCGCCCGGTGGGACCATGCGTCAAGGTGGCGGTTTGTACTCGGTGTAACCCACTTGCGTGAAGAAGGTTAATGGGACAATGACGCCATTTAGGCTAATGTCATCTCGCAGCCACTTAGGCTTGTGCGAACCCGTTTAACCATCTTGCAGTGAGCTTGTACAAGTCCCTTGACACTAGGCATGGGTGGACTCATCGAGGGTGCGTTCGTTCCATAATCTAGCCGAGGTTTATTACACTTCTTGATTCCCCGTATATGGATACGGGTTTTGCATACTTGTTTGTGATATACTTGTGTGTTTGTATATGATGAGTCCTATGGTGGACGACTCCTTGTTTTCTCTGTACTTGTACCGGATGTGAGGATAACCCCGAATCAATGGTGGATTCGGTTTGTTGATGCATGTACCCTGTAGAACCGAGTGGACCCATAGGATAGGAGGACTCACTGAGATTTAGTAATCTCACCCCAATCAACTTATATTTTTTTCAGGTGCAGTTTAATAGCGTTTGACAGATAGCAGGTTCGGATTGACGACTTAAAGTGGGGATGGCTCGGAGACCTCGTCAGATCTCATTTTCCGCTGTGCAGATCCATGAAGACACATGTTTTGTAATTATTAATATTATTTCATGTTGTATTTATATGGATCATCTTGTATCTTTAGCTTTTGTATGTACTCAAATACCGATTTTTTAACGTTTCATGCATAATATACTAGTCAATTATGTGTGGGGTGTTACACACACTTTGGGATCTCGTCCATCTATTATAGGTATACACCTATCATAAGTTAGTATTATTATTGTTATAACCTATATAATTCTAAATAGGTTTCATAAATATTTTTTTAAAATATATATCCTACATACTAATTTAAATTATATTTAAATGAGTTTGTTATAATTATGTTTTCTTAATTGGTGTGGACGCAGGATATACAGACGATGTTGTCAACTTTTGTCCAAAAACTTTGAATGTGCCAGGACAGTGTAGTGATTCTCGAACTTGTGGGGACGAAGTCAACGCTGCAGTTGGAGCAAGTGGCATGGTTCATCAATGTACTTGTCAAGACCATGCAGAAAATAAACGTCTTTGCACATGTTTAGTTAAGTGTTAATTGTCAAAAATATTCCTTTTGATAATGACCTAAAATGTAATAATATTAGACACTTAAAAAAAATCTTATAATGCCATAATATTCCAAAATATGTGTTTTTTATATTTAATTCTCCATTTAGAATAATAGTGAAAATAAAAAAAATTGTGATAATGTTTAAATATTAAGCGTGATAATTCTAAAAAAGATTCCCTTATTTTTATAATATTAGTAATAATTAAAGAAATAAAAATATTTTTTTGAAAAGATACTTTATTTATGGAATTTTTAAATATTGATCAAAATGGATCAAAACTCAGTAAGATGCATTTAATATGGAATCAATAAATCTTAAACGTTAATTAAATCTGACGGCTGATATTAATAGTTCTCATTTATCATAATAGATGTCGTCCCAAACCATTTGGAGGCCTCGTTCTATTTTAAAATTAGACCTTTAATAAATATAAACATAGTAAATTAAAAAATAATTTTTATTTAAATTGTAAATAAAATTAAATAAATCAAGACCAAATTGGTATAGAAATATTCTTTAGAAATTTGACTTATCAAAGTTTAGTTTTTTTAAAAATTTTCTACTCTTACAATTCTAGATTTATAGGAAAGTTAATACAATTTAATAAAAAGAAATGATTCTTTGAACAATTTTAACAATATTAATAATAAAGTTTTAACTTAATAAACAACAAAAAATATGAAATTACAAATTCTCAAAGTATCACAACTATTATGTGAAATTTATTAAATTGTCGATTCACAATGGTAGAAAAATATTAATATTTTCAAATTTATATTTTAAAAATTTCCATACATCTATAAAACCCTTGAAATTTTTAAAACATTATATTATTTACTTTGAAAAATGTTTATTATAATTTAGTTAATGTTTAATTATGTTTTATATTATTAATATAGTATTTAAATATGTATGTTAGTTAGCGAAAAATTTGTAGGTTAAATTTTTATGTTATCTAAAATTTAAAATGAATTAGTATTTTTTTATGCTAGTGAAATAAGTCAATATGGTCCAAGTTAATTCACAATTAAATAATTTAGTATTTTAATAGTTAAAAAATTAAATATATTGTTAATGAAATATACATACTATATTTATAAATTTCATAATATGAATTAGTTTAATTCCATATTTCAATGTTTCTTTTACTAATATAATATCATTTTTTTTTGGAGCAAATATGAATAATTTTAGGGTTAATAGGCATTTACGCCCCTGTAATGTTAGCGAATTTTGCTTTTCCCCCCTCCGTTGTCAAAAAAATCGTTGCCAAAACCTCTCTTTGGCAACGGAGGGGGGAAAAGCAAAATTCGCTAACATTTCAGAGGTGTAAATACCTATTAACCCATAATTTTATTCCAATAATGAACGTTAAGTACACGCCGATCGTAGCCGATCCAGGCATCGAAACAGACTAAATACAAACAACAAGGCACAGACTAATCAATGTCAAGGGTATGGCAATAAGCTTCCAACTTAGGAGTTCCACTCAATCTCCATTTTATATTTTGTATAATCTGGTGGCTATCCAGTTCCATGTGACTGTCATCCTGGAAAATCTTATGGTTACGCACATTCCAAACAGCATACACTACTTCAGCTATCGCCAATTGTAGAGTTTTACTTCTAACATTGCTTTTGCTGACAGTTTTGCTAATCCATTCTAATTCCAAGTCCCACCTGTGGGGCGTATGGGGAAGCTTCAGCCAATTCAACACTTGCAGCCATACATGCCTTGTTACCCTGCACTCAAAAAACAGGTGTTGACAGCTTTCCTCATCTCCACAATATATGCACTTCCCATCAGTTTGCACTCCAAATTTGCTAATTCTGTCCTTGGTCGGCAGTCTGTTCCTGCAAGCAAGCCAAAGAATAAACGCAGCCCTCAGTCTGGCACTATTACCAAAAAATACCCTTCTCCAAGGCACATTTGGCTTTCTCCCCTGCAAATTCTTGTACATCTTTCTAGTGCTATACTTCTGCTGACTATTAGCCTCAACCCAGGCCTGAGTCCTTTGAAGATCATCGCCACATTTAAACATGCTTTTCACTACCCAAGAACACTGTTGAGGAGGGACAAAATTGATATCATTTATTATAATTAAAATTTTTCATATATATATATATATGTGTGTGTGTGTGTGTGTGTGTGTGTGTGTGTGTGTGTGTGTGTGTGTGTGTGTGTGTGTGTGTGTGTGTGTGTGTGTGTGTGTGTGTGTGTGTGTGTGTGAAATGAAAGTGTAATAGAAATATATAACCAATTGAAATAATTTAAATATATTAATTGGAAAAAATAAATAATAATTAAAATTTAAAATATTTAAAACATAGAATTAAAAATATAAAATAATTAATTTAAAAATATTTAAAACATAGAATTAAAAATATATAATAAATAATTTTTTTAATATGAATTAAATATTTAATTAATAGGGTAAAATAGGAGACTTAACTTTCAATTTGAAAATGACTGGCTCTGGAGCGAAAAAGCGAAATCGGGGGCGGCCACCGAAAACTCTGGTGCCTTCGATTCCGGTGATGCACCAACTGTAGCAACCTGCCTAAAATTTATAACTTAGAGAGTCGCCACCTATTCTGAAGGGCGAATAGGAAACCCTACGCAGTATAGAGATCAGGGTAAGATACTATATTCAGGTCGAGGGAAGGTGTTAGGCACCCTCAACCCTTTCCTAAAGGCTAACATTTCAAAGATGCAGGTTTGTGGCAAAATATAAAGAAAAGTGACAAACAGAATAGGGTTAATAATTTTAATCATTGACATGATTAGGGTTTGAAGGAAGGGGAACTCGCCTTGTTGCCAAGTGCCTACGTATCTCCTTATGGAGAATCAGAGTCAACGTAGTTCGGGCGACGGGTTGTACGCCCTTAAGGTTTGAAATTTTATTTGAAGGTTTGAAGTTGTATTGAATGAGGATAAAAATCCGTATTTTGAAATTGAAGTTTGAAAGATGTTTGGAAAGTGTTTTGAAGTTTGGGCGTACAACCCTGATTTGATTTAGCACTATTAACCGCAACGATCAATGGATTCAATCGCCATAGTTAACAGATTAGGAGGTTTGCATCATTACCAATTCAAATCGATTGATTCGATTATCACTAATAATGAATTAATGTATTTTATTATTTTTGTGAATTTTATTTTGTATTGTTACCCCTCATAATCGATTAATACGATTACAAATAATAACAAATTAGAATTAGAACAGTAGAAAGATTAATCATCGCGACTAATAAGATAGTCGAAACCATTTAATCAAATATGATTTGATTTGTAATTTATTTACATGATATTTTAATTAAAATTATCATTGCCCATAACGATTAATCGATTTAATCGACGCGAACAACGAATTAGAACTTTTAATATAAATATCACATAATAATTTATTTATAAAAAATAATAATTATTATACAATTAATATATTAAAAGATATTTTAATTAAAACAAAATAAATAATAGAAATTAATTAAGTATATTAGGATTTAGATCCTGTATGGCAGCCTTGAGGGTACATGGTATAAACCATCAGATCAGGGACGTTAGATTAGGCTGAAGGCACATCCTAGGGTTCAGATTTTGAAGGTGTATGGTAGACATTATGGTTGGCAGCGCATGGGATAAAGGACATAAATCCAGAAAAATAAATGAAAGGGCCAGGGATCGAACCCTGGACCCTTGGGACACACACCACACACGCTTGCCATCCCAACTAAGCTAGTTAGTCGTTTGTCAATCTCGCCCATGATATTATATTGATAATCCAAAAAGACCAAATAGAACAGGCGCCAAATTCAAACACGCCAATAATGCACTGACACCTCATCGTCTTCCTCAAAGAAGACCTGAGTTTCCTGCAACAGTTTGCTACGATTTCGCTACAAAAAATCCTTCGTAGCAACGGCACCAAAAAAATAGCGAATAGCCCACGTTTGAGTATAAACTTTTCGCGACCCCATCATCCCCTTCGTCTGAACCTCACGAACATGACTATGCCCTTAAATCCCTCTAATTTCACCCCTAGCAAAAAGCCCCAAATCAAACTCTCCGACCTAACAATGGTGATATATATCAAACGCGCCCAGAATCTCAATTAATGTTCCAGAATTGTTCACAGCAATTGCACAAAGCATAATACATAAACCAATTAACATATAAATGCGTGAATCATGTTAATCGACTCAAAGTTTAAAGTCGCTTACCTCGGCTTATAGGAGAACGTTCTGGGGTTATTGATGCAGAGCAATGATCCAAACACGTTCACAATCCCTTGAGGAAGCTTTTGTGATCCTTAAATTGCTTTGAAAACTCCCAATTCTTTGAATCCGATCTTGAGTTTTGGATGAATATTTTTGTTCTAGGCTGTGCTCTTTCTTCCGAATTCTTGAACCCCTATTCTGTTGCCTTGTGTTATGTACTTATAGGAGAATGTAATTAGGTCAACAAAGAGAGCCCAAAGCATTTGCATCCAATATTGCCATGTTTGAAAATTTGATTTTTATTTCTTGAATCCTAAGCTACTATTTTGGTCATGATTTTGTATCAATCCTTTCTCCACCAATAATCCACGAAAATATATGATTTTCAGCCATAAATGTTGATTGAAAGTAATTTATGTGAATATTTTTGACACAATATTTGATTTTCTTTTAATTAAATTACTTTAAATCATTAAAAAAATGAAATAAAATTATATTAATTAAAATAGAAGGCAAAATTTGTGGCATGTGGTTTGGGTAGCTTGTGGACCAAGTTTAAGTCATAGAATATAGGCCCATTTGCAAGAAATCCAACTTAGACCTCCTTTATTTCACATTTGGTCCTCACAAATCGCCCAACTTTGATCAATCATATCTCACTCAATTTTTAAGCTATGAGGGAGTTCTAAGACTTTTTGGAAACCTCAAGAAGTCCTCTATAAGCCACTTTGGATTATATTTTTCATTTGGAGCTTTTATCTTGATCATATCTTCTTTGGGAAAAAACTGCTTTTGGAGGATGCCTGAAAATGACCTGTAATCTTTTGCATTGTATCTCTCAAATGAATCATTTCTAGCCCTGGCTTGTGAGAGACAAAGTTGTAGGGAATCCAATTTCCTTCAAAATAGGCTTTGAGTGGGGAATTTTTGATGTTCCATGTGAAAGTTATGCCCAGTCAAAGTTGGGTTGACTTTCTCCTAAGAAACCCTAATTTGAACCTTTTTGCATCTGTTCATCTCTGAGTTTCTATTAATGGAATCATGATCAATCTTTGATCAAATGATGGTTATTCACCTCTATACTTGATGTTTGACCAATGATCATAGTTTGAATCATGCTTTGATTGCAGTTGACCTTCAAGTTTGAATCAGTTGACTGTGGATCTTGGGGATTGTTTGAGCAAAGCTTTGGCACTGAATCTTGAACCTTGAATCATTGTGAATGGAACATGGAGGGCAAATTTTGGGGTATGACAGCTGCCCCTGTTCAATCTTCTTGAACCTGAAAAGGTAGAAGATGATTGGACACTGAAATGCCCTGAAATTTGCTTGCGTAGGGAAGGAGTTCTGTGGGAGATGGGCTTATAGATGCCACCTATTTGCCTAGCAGGGTACTTGTCTAAAGCATATGCTTTTCAGACCTGGATCATTTGATTGTATTTGAGGAGAGAGGAAGTGATGTCTTACATAAGACTACATGAAGAGGTTCCTGAATAGGGCATATCAAAGGATGATGCGAAGAAGCGTAGGCTTTGAACAATGCTTAGGAAGAATGTCTTGGAGAAGACTAACTGAGGAGTTCTTTAGAAGAACTAAGTGTATCTTAGAAAAGATTGGATAAATATTTTAAGAAAGCTACCTAGAAAGGCATGGTGTGTCTTTAACAAGACTGTCCTAGATAGGCTGAGATGTGTCTTAAACAAGATTCACTTGGAGAGGTTTTTTAGACGGAGATGGGATGTCTTAACCGGTATTAACCTAAAGAGGTTCCTGGAAAGGAAACAAAAACGTCTTAAACAGTATTACCTAGAAAGGTATGATATGTCCTACACAAGACTAACCTAGAAAAGTTTTTTTTTGAAAAGGATGTAATACGTCTTACACAAGACACACTTGGAAAGGCTCCTAGATAGGATACGAGATATCTTAAACAAGATTTATCTAAAGATATTCCTATAAAGGATAAGATACGTTTTAAACAAAACTAACTAGAAAGGTTTCTACAAAGGGAATGATGAGTTTTAAACAAAACTATCTAAAAAGATTCCTATAAAGGATATGAAATGTTTTAAACAAAATATCTAAAGAGATTCCTATAGAGGATATGAAACGTTTTAAACAAAACTATCTAAAAAGATTCCTATAAAGGATATGAAACGTTTTAAACAAAACTATCTAAGAAGATTCCTATAAAGGATATGAAACGTTTTTAAACAAAACTATCTAAAAAGATTCCTATAAAGGATATGAAATGTTTTAAACAAAACTATCTAAAAAGATTCCTATAGAGGATATGAAACAAAACTATCTAAAAAGATTCCTATAGAGGATATGAAACGTTTTAAACAAAACTATCTAAAAAGATTCCTATAAAGGATATGAAACGTTTTAAACAAAACTATCTAAAAAGATTCCTATAAAGGATATGAAACGTTTTTAAACAAAACTATCTAAAAAGATTCCTATAAAGGATATGAAATGTTTTAAACAAAACTATCTAAAAAGATTCCTATAAAGGACATGAAACAAAACTATCTAAAAAGATTCCTATAGAGGATATGAAACGTTTTAAACAAAACTATCTAAAAAGATTCCTATAAAGGATATGAAACGTTTTAAACAAAACTATCTAAAAAGATTCCTATAAAGGATATGAAATGTTTTAAACAAAACTATCTAAAAAGATTCCTATAAAGGACATGAAACAAAACTATCTAAAAAGATTCCTATAGAGGATATGAAACGTTTTAAACAAAACTATCTAAAAAGATTCCTATAAAGGATATGAAACGTTTTAAACAAAACTATATAAAAAGATTCCTATAAAGGATATGAAATGTTTTAAACAAAACTATCTAAAAAGATTCCTATAAAGGATGCGAGTGTTTTAAACGGAATTACCTAGAAAGGTTTGGGACGTGTCTTAAACAAGACTGCTTGGGAAGGTTAGGATAGTTATCTTGGACAAGACTACCTGGAAAGGTAAGAAACTGTTTGATTGCTTCTGGATTGCCTTTGAAGAAAGACTTGGAATGAAGTATTGGAATTGTATCTGTTAAGATTGAATTGTTGATACGATCATGTTTGCGTGGTAATTTGATGATAACATCTTTTTTGAAGTGAAGTGACCTGAAAAGGTAGCGTTAATTTTATGCGATGTCATGATGCATGTGTCATGTAATGAGATTCTCAATGAGAATTATGCATGTATGCCTTTCCCACACTGCGGGATGTGAATGGTACAGGCGTGAGAAGATCAAATATGCAACAATGCTTTTTGTATGATGCTAGTATGACTTCCCGAATATCGGAAATTTTGAGAGATGTGCCCCTTGATTTGAAGGAGGGACCTTTCGAGGGAACTCGAATTTCACCATGTCTTGCCTGATATGCATTGCCCCAGTGTTTGAATTCTTGAAAGATATGCCCCTAGTCAATAGGATTCTGGATTGTATGCCCCTGTTCTAGGAAAACCCTCTGAACGTGGTTTCCCCATCTAAGGGTTTTTATCAGGAATGATCGTCTTTGATTAGACCAATTTAGAGGTCTCCTTGATGCTAAGTGTTGGTTTGAATATGAAGCAGATGCTGAGTCATGCGTTTCGGTCGCGCCTGACGGATAGTGATTTGCTGAGTACTCATGAATGAGATGATGTCTGCTATAAGATTACCTGAAGAGGTCCTTGGAAAGAATGAGAAATTGTCTTAAACAAAACTGCGCTTTAAACAAAGCTCAAAGGGATATGTTTGTGAGGAGTGTCAAAAATATTCCTATAGAGGACAAGGACTGTTTTTGTGGTGTTTTAAACAAAACTTAGGTAAAGACATCTTGGAGAAGATTACCCCTAGAAAGGACGGTGAATTGTCTTAGAAAAGACTCTGTACTTTAAACAAAGTTTGACAAGGTTTTTTGGAAGCGTAAGAGAAGTTTGAATATGTCTTAAAAGACTAACTGAAAAAGTCAAGAGATGTTTTACAAAAGACTACCTAGAAAGGCTCTTAGTGAGGAATGTGTCTTAGAGAAGACTATTTGCAAGGGTTTGAAAATAGAAAGGATAAGGAGTCTGGTCTTTAAAAAGACTATCTGAAAGAGTTTGAAAATAGAAGGGATAGGAAAATGTGTCTTAAAAGACTATTTGAAAAATGTTCCTAGAAAGGGTAAGAAGTGTTTGAACATGTCTTAAAGAAGACTATACGGACAGATTGAGAAGTATCCTATAAAGGTTCCTGGAAAGGATGTGAGACTGGCATTGACACCATCTGATACTGAGTGACCTTTGTAACGCGCCCCCAGGTAATGGACTTGCCCCATGGGCTATTCAGCGTCCTTGGGAGATTCCAATGGATCTTGATTAGATTGCCCCATGTAAATGGGATAATGACGAGTTATGCCCCGTGTGCACCTCAGCTATCTCAGTCATGTGTAAGAGATGTTTTTTTCTTTTGATAAGCTTCTAAAAGCTACTTCGTCAGTCAGTAGGATTTTTAGACATCAACTATGCCCCCATGCAACTTCTCCCTGATGTTAACATTTAAATCTATATAGACAAGTGTACTTTATGATGAAATGCAAATGCATACGTCTGTCTTGAAAGTTTGAAAACATTTTTTTGAGTAAAACAAAGTTTTTTTTTTTTTAAGAAAGTGATATCAACTCAAGAGTTATAGTAGACCTTAAGGAGTCGGGATACTTTTGGTAACGGTATGCTTTCGAACTAACCATGCTTCAGTTAGGACTTTTAAAGGTTGTAACGTGGCCTGGTTCACGGTTTAAAGAAACAAAAGATAGAGGCTCAAAGTTTATTTGTACCCATCCCAATCTTCGTGATGTTCTCCAATCCTATGCTCAGTTAGCTATGCATTTAGTCTCCAAAAGAATTTGGGAATTGTGACATTGACATTTGTGATGGTTCAAAAACCAAAGGTTTATCTGCAAAGGCAATCATTCTCCTTTTTTGTAGTATTTTCCTTTTGTCGAAGGTACATGGTAACCTTTTTTCGACATTGTTATCCCTAACTTTTTTGGACTGTTTGTTTTTAAAATTACAGTCGGCGGGATGCCCCAATGTTGCCTAAGTCTCCTTAATAGGTTTTGACTCAGCAGGCTCTTGCATTGCTTTCTTTTTCTTTGAGGACCTTGACTGCCGGTCTTAATGATGACGGAGAACCATCGGTGGTTATGTTCAAAGGAACAGTTTCGAATAATTAAGTTAACTGAGCAGCTACCCTACCCCAGGTTATATATTAAGGGTTTTATTTATATGAAGGAAAACTCCTACTTCTTTAGGCTCAAAGGGGTTGACGAGGGATTAACATCCTTATATCTCCATTATTTTAGGGATTGAACAAATGCCTGTACATCGTCAACACGGTCTGTTCGAAAGCGTAGTGTATGAAATTGTGGTATCGTTTTCGTCATTCTCCCTCAAAAGGTGTAAAACTTTCCACTAGAGTTGAATATCACAAACGAGAAAATCGAGTAAAAACACAGTTTTAAATATAGTGAGAACACTAGGAATGAATTAAGACAAACGTAAGCAATGCATTAATGATTTTTTTTGGAAAGTACATAGCATATGTCCTAAGACTAATGTTTAAACAAACGGAAAGAAATTGCAAGTGGAAACAAAACTAATGATCTAAGAAATCCTCCTTCTAGCCACCTATGGTGTTAGACTTGCTAGGATCTTCGAACTCAATGAGCCTTCCGTCAATCAAATCTTGTATCTTATGCTTCAATGGCCTACAATCCTCTGTATCATGACCAGGACTATCTGAATGATAAGCGCACCTAGCATGATGCTTGTACCCGGGAGCGGGGTTAGCCGGAGCTGAGTATGGAGGTAGCAGAGTTACCAGGTTCTGACTGAGCAGGCGTTGCAAGGCTTGAGACAATGGCATGTACAACGGAGTGAATGATCGTTTTGGCTTGGACCTCCAGGTGCGTTGGCTACCCTGTTGTTTTTGCTGATCCATTGATCTCTTCTGCTTAAATCTTGTTGGATAATATGGTCGGGATGTTAGGTTATCCTTCCTAATGGTCCCTTGTTCTGGAGATAGAAGAGGAGTCTTCTCTTAATGTTATGAAAATGACGTGTATGCCATGCATGATATGTATGATATCCTTTTTTCTTTCTTTTTTTTTTTTGAATAAAATATGATGCAAGAATGCACATGATGAATGATGAATGAAAAAGAAATAATAAAAATAATGATCCACACATATATATACATATAGCACACAATCACATAAGTTCATAGGTTCGACGTAGCGGCTCTTGGGAGCCAACCTTTTAATAGGGGGGTGTTCTAGAAGGTCTCATGGGGTCGTTCGTAGCCTCCGAGACTTTTTGTCTCTTCGGATTTTAGAACAACTCATTTTATCCATGAGGTTCGAATTTTTGGGTAGGTTCCCGGAGAGATCAGCTAAGTATCCAGTCCAGCCCTCCACAAAGTCAAGCTTCGTTTCGGACCTTTCCAAATACCTAACCCACTCCGAGTGGAGTTATCAGTGAGACTCGTAAGGCGATTCATGTCCCCTTTTGGTCTCAAAGTTAACTCCCACACTTAGGGTTTTAACACTACATAATATATCCAGCAATATATAAAAATATAATAGTCAATAAAAAATATAAATATATTCACATAAGTGATCAGATATAAACATATCCTGAATAATTAAATATTTTTAAATAAAAATAAATAAATAAACAAATTTAAAAAAAATAAGAAATAAAAAATAATTATAAACCCTGAAAAAGGCGCGTTAGCCAAACCCTAAAAAGTTGCCAAACCTAAACCCTGCCAAAGCCTAAAGCCTATAGGAGCATAGTAATTCACCGTTATAGTTATCCCCAGCAGAGTCGCCAGCTGTAGCAACCTGCCTAAAATTTATAACTTAGAGAGTCGCCACCTATTCTGAAGGGCGAATAGGAAACCCTACGCAGTATAGAGATCAGGGTAAGATACTATATTCAGGTCGAGGGAAGGTGTTAGGCACCCTCAACCCTTTCCTAAAGGCTAACATTTCAAAGATGCAGGTTTGTGGCAAAATATAAAGAAAAGTGACAAACAGAATAGGGTTAATAATTTTAATCATTGACATGATTAGGGTTTGAAGGAAGGGGAACTCGCCTTGTTGCCAAGTGCCTACGTATCTCCTTATGGAGAATCAGAGTCAACGTAGTTCGGGCGACGGGTTGTACGCCCTTAAGGTTTGAAATTTTATTTGAAGGTTTGAAGTTGTATTGAATGAGGATAAAAATCCGCCCTTTGAAATTGAAGTTTGAAAGATGTTTGGAAAGTGTTTTGAAGTTTGGGCGTACAACCCTGATTTGATTTAGCACTATTAACCGCAACGATCAATGGATTCAATCGCCATAGTTAACAGATTAGGAGGTTTGCATCATTACCAATTCAAATCGATTGATTCGATTATCACTAATAATGAATTAATGTATTTTATTATTTTTGTGAATTTTATTTTGTATTGTTACCCCTCATAATCGATTAATACGATTACAAATAATAACAAATTAGAATTAGAACAGTAGAAAGATTAATCATCGCGACTAATAAGATAGTCGAAACCATTTAATCAAATATGATTTGATTTGTAATTTATTTACATGATATTTTAATTAAAATTATCATTGCCCATAACGATTAATCGATTTAATCGACGCGAACAACGAATTAGAACTTTTAATATAAATATCACATAATAATTTATTTATAAAAAATAATAATTATTATACAATTAATATATTAAAAGATATTTTAATTAAAACAAAATAAATAATAGAAATTAATTAAGTATATTAGGATTTAGATCCTGTATGGCAGCCTTGAGGGTACATGGTATAAACCATCAGATCAGGGACGTTAGATTAGGCTGAAGGCACATCCTAGGGTTCAGATTTTGAAGGTGTATGGTAGACATTATGGTTGGCAGCGCATGGGATAAAGGACATAAATCCAGAAAAATAAATGAAAGGGCCAGGGATCGAACCCTGGACCCTTGGGACACACACCACACACGCTTGCCATCCCAACTAAGCTAGTTAGTCGTTTGTCAATCTCGCCCATGATATTATATTGATAATCCAAAAAGACCAAATAGAACAGGCGCCAAATTCAAACACGCCAATAATGCACTGACACCTCATCGTCTTCCTCAAAGAAGACCTGAGTTTCCTGCAACAGTTTGCTACGATTTCGCTACAAAAAATCCTTCGTAGCAACGGCACCAAAAAAATAGCGAATAGCCCACGTTTGAGTATAAACTTTTCGCGACCCCATCATCCCCTTCGTCTGAACCTCACGAACATGACTATGCCCTTAAATCCCTCTAATTTCACCCCTAGCAAAAAGCCCCAAATCAAACTCTCCGACCTAACAATGGTGATATATATCAAACGCGCCCAGAATCTCAATTAATGTTCCAGAATTGTTCACAGCAATTGCACAAAGCATAATACATAAACCAATTAACATATAAATGCGTGAATCATGTTAATCGACTCAAAGTTTAAAGTCGCTTACCTCGGCTTATAGGAGAACGTTCTGGGGTTATTGATGCAGAGCAATGATCCAAACACGTTCACAATCCCTTGAGGAAGCTTTTGTGATCCTTAAATTGCTTTGAAAACTCCCAATTCTTTGAATCCGATCTTGAGTTTTGGATGAATATTTTTGTTCTAGGCTGTGCTCTTTCTTCCGAATTCTTGAACCCCTATTCTGTTGCCTTGTGTTATGTACTTATAGGAGAATGTAATTAGGTCAACAAAGAGAGCCCAAAGCATTTGCATCCAATATTGCCATGTTTGAAAATTTGATTTTTATTTCTTGAATCCTAAGCTACTATTTTGGTCATGATTTTGTATCAATCCTTTCTCCACCAATAATCCACGAAAATATATGATTTTCAGCCATAAATGTTGATTGAAAGTAATTTATGTGAATATTTTTGACACAATATTTGATTTTCTTTTAATTAAATTACTTTAAATCATTAAAAAAATGAAATAAAATTATATTAATTAAAATAGAAGGCAAAATTTGTGGCATGTGGTTTGGGTAGCTTGTGGACCAAGTTTAAGTCATAGAATATAGGCCCATTTGCAAGAAATCCAACTTAGACCTCCTTTATTTCACATTTGGTCCTCACAAATCGCCCAACTTTGATCAATCATATCTCACTCAATTTTTAAGCTATGAGGGAGTTCTAAGACTTTTTGGAAACCTCAAGAAGTCCTCTATAAGCCACTTTGGATTATATTTTTCATTTGGAGCTTTTATCTTGATCATATCTTCTTTGGGAAAAAACTGCTTTTGGAGGATGCCTGAAAATGACCTGTAATCTTTTGCATTGTATCTCTCAAATGAATCATTTCTAGCCCTGGCTTGTGAGAGACAAAGTTGTAGGGAATCCAATTTCCTTCAAAATAGGCTTTGAGTGGGGAATTTTTGATGTTCCATGTGAAAGTTATGCCCAGTCAAAGTTGGGTTGACTTTCTCCTAAGAAACCCTAATTTGAACCTTTTTGCATCTGTTCATCTCTGAGTTTCTATTAATGGAATCATGATCAATCTTTGATCAAATGATGGTTATTCACCTCTATACTTGATGTTTGACCAATGATCATAGTTTGAATCATGCTTTGATTGCAGTTGACCTTCAAGTTTGAATCAGTTGACTGTGGATCTTGGGGATTGTTTGAGCAAAGCTTTGGCACTGAATCTTGAACCTTGAATCATTGTGAATGGAACATGGAGGGCAAATTTTGGGGTATGACAGCTGCCCCTGTTCAATCTTCTTGAACCTGAAAAGGTAGAAGATGATTGGACACTGAAATGCCCTGAAATTTGCTTGCGTAGGGAAGGAGTTCTGTGGGAGATGGGCTTATAGATGCCACCTATTTGCCTAGCAGGGTACTTGTCTAAAGCATATGCTTTTCAGACCTGGATCATTTGATTGTATTTGAGGAGAGAGGAAGTGATGTCTTACATAAGACTACATGAAGAGGTTCCTGAATAGGGCATATCAAAGGATGATGCGAAGAAGCGTAGGCTTTGAACAATGCTTAGGAAGAATGTCTTGGAGAAGACTAACTGAGGAGTTCTTTAGAAGAACTAAGTGTATCTTAGAAAAGATTGGATAAATATTTTAAGAAAGCTACCTAGAAAGGCATGATATGTCTTAAATAGGACTCACCTAGAAAGGCTCCTTTTTTTAAAAAGATATGAAACCTGGAGAGGTTTTTTTTTGGAAAGGATATGGAATGTCCTAAACGGGACTCACCTGGAAAGGCTCTTAGATAGGATACGGGATATCTTAAACAAGACTTACCTAGAGAGGTTACGGTACGTCTTAAACAAGACTAACCAAAACCTATAGGAGTATAGTAATTCACCATTTAAGTTATTCCCCAGCAGAGTCGCCAGCTGTAGCAACCTGCCTAAAAATTTTAGCTTTAGAGTCGCCACCTATTCTACCAAGGCGAATAGGAAACCTTACGCAGTATAGAGATCAGGGTAAGATACTATATTCAGGTCGAGGGAAGGTGTTAGGCACCCTCAACCCTTTCCTATGGCTTTGAATCTAAGGTCAACAATTTTATGGCTAAGAGTATTAAGGTAAGGTTTATGCTTTCGAGGGTTAAATAATTAAGGGAAATAAATCGGGAAAAATGAGATTTAGAAGGAAGGGGACTCGCCTTGTTGCCAAGTGCCTACGTACCTCCTTAGGGAGGATCAGAGTCTACGTAGTTCGGGGGACGGGTTGTACGCCCTTTGACGGGTTGTACGCCCTTTGAGTTTGAAATTTGATTTGAATATGGTTTGAAGGCTTTTTGATTGGCCTATCGTAGTTTTTTGAATAAGGATGAAAATCCGTAGTTTGTTTTGACGTGTTTTGAATATTTTAGATTTGGGCGTACAACCCTGATTTGGCACAATTAACCGCAATGATCAATAGGTTTGATCACCATAGCTAAAAGATTGGGGTTTTGCATCATTACCAATTCAAATCGATTGGTTCGATTATCACTAATAATGAATTAACGTATTTTATTATTTTATGAATTTGTATTTTTATACTGTTACCTCTCATAACCGATTAATACGATTACAAATAATAACAAATTGATAAGGTATGCTAATCATCATAACCAATAAGATGGTTAAAATCATTTAGCAAAATAATGTTTATTTTAATTTATAGGATTTGATTAAATAATTAATCAATTATTAACCATTGCGACCAATAGATTTAGTCGGAACAAATAATAAATTGAATCCTAAAACCTTAGCCAAGTGTTCAATGGGATTGGGCGAACCCTAATGCGTATAACCTTTTTTAGGGTTTTTGTGATTTTATAATAATTAAAATTAAATCACTTAAATCGGATGATCGGGAAAATAGTCGAGAAAATAATCCTAAATAACTATATCCCTAATCCTAACTTAATTATATTATTAATTTAATTGAAAAAATTAGATCATAACAAGAGTTTTTAAAATGTAATTATACAAAAAATAATAAAAAAAAAACCTGGACAGCAATCCTGTGCGGAGCATTGGTGAGTGTCCATGATACAGCCTCGCATCCTGGTACGCTGGATCTCACACTGGGAGATCTGATGATGATGATGAAGCGAAGGCGTATGGCCAACTTTATGAGTAAGACGCATAGGATCTCTTGCTGACATTCCTTAAGAAAATTGAACAAAATATCGCTGCCAGTGGGGATCGAACCCCTGCAGTCTTCGTTGTCCACGCGCACACTAACCATTCAGGCTGAATTGCTTGTTTGACATGTACATGATAAATGTATAATATAATAATGAACAAGTCAGGGACATTTAAATTAAAATAATTCCGCGACCAGCTTTTCTATCTTCTCCATCCGAAGCTCTGCAAAAAACACATACACTTTTAGCGACGGTCGTGTACCGTAGCCATAGCCCTTTGTTCCCCGAATCTGCAAATCACCATGGATAAACACAGAAGAATGGTCCAGGTTGAACGTACATGAGCCCGCGAGTCCAATGGTACTCTCGATTTGAGGTAATTTTCCCTCCATCTAGGAGTCCCCAAATTGAAACATCAAAACCCTAGCAATGGCATACCCTTAAATCTGCGACTAAACATCAATTAAATAACCCAGATAGTTTACAAATGTTGTTCTAAACACGATAATACCATTGAAACATGCTTATGACGTATGAATTGCCGTAATCGAAAAAACCATAAAATTGCAAACCGTGGCCCTTCTTAGGAGCGCTTCACGAGGCTCTGGCCGATGATGATGATCGGGTTCGCTGAAGAATGCATCGAGGAACCTGGTTTTGTGCTTAAGAGGGTCTCAATTAGTCTTAAAACTTGTCTGCCATGGCCATCGAATGTACAACTTTGAAGCTCCGCATAGCATTCTTCTCGGCCCCCCCTAATCCCTCAATATTTTTATAATATATATGGCTCCCTTAGGGTTTTCTTTTTGGGCTTGGATATTAGGTTATCAAAAGAGAAAGAAAGTTGATTAAAATCTCATGATTTTCCTCTATTGTTATCAGATATTTTTCTATCATCAAACCAAACTAATCTCAACGATATTATGATAAGGACTTGAGCGAAAAATTATCCTTGTTCATTCTTTAGAATATCTCCATCATTTATTTAATTTAAATTGAAATTAATTGAATAAAATTCAATATAAAAGAAATAAAATAATAGAGAATAGAAGAATGGATTTAGAGCTTTTTATTTGGGTCATCCAATGATTAAAATCAAAACCATATGAAGTGATTCAATAATTTTATATTTTTATTCCATTTATTTGCTTTTAAATTCAAATAAATATGAATAATAAATAAAAAATACCAAAATTGTGAGGATGACTTTATGGCCCTTTATATATGTCATGGATGTGTTTGAAATACAAATTCTTGACCCATTAGTTAAAAAACCCTAGTTTGAGCCTTCGATTAGGAGAGAGTAACTTGAGTTTAACCATTGAGCCTTGAACCCTTGCATATGAAATAAGACGGGCAAATTTTGGGGTATGACAGCTGCCCCTGATCAATCTTCTTAAACCTGAAGAGTTAGATAGACACGTCTGCCTATCGTGATCTAAAGGTGGAAGATGATTGAACACTGAAATGCCCCGAAATTTGCATTTGTCAGGAAAGAGTTCCATGGGAGATGGGCTTAAAGATGCCACCCAAGGTAAATACCATTCTCTCTTCTTTTTTTTTTGTGAAGTAGACGCTTTCGAAAGAAACCAGGTGCTTTAATCGTAGCACGGCCTAAAAAAGGCGACCTGAATTTTATGCAATGTTATGATGCATGTGATGTATGATGCAGCGGGCTTCTCAAAATAAAAGAGAGCGATGTATGTATATGAATAATGTATGAATGAGGTATGTTAATTGAATGATGCATGATTGTCAGTTGAAGTATGTTAGTAGTTCTGAAAAGAAAGATAGCACCTTTGGTTATTGATGATGTTTTGGAGAATATCACTGCCGAGGGACTAACGTGATAAACCCAATTGAAGAACGGTTTAAAAATATTGTATGCCTGGAAAAGCTCCTAGAAAGGATGGAATATGCTTTAAAGAAGACTGCCTGGAAAGGTTCCTGAAAAGGAATAGCGAGGACCTTCTGTTGGTTGTGTAATTGGCTTGCTATGGTCAGCAAGCCTCCGCAGTTTGTGGACCCCTTACTTACCATAGTGCTGGTAAGCTACTCGCAGTTTGTGAACTTCTCACTTACCATAGTGCTGGTAAGCTACTCGCAGTTTGTGAACTTCTCACTTACCATAGTGCTGGCAAGCTACTCGCAGTTTGTGAACCTCTCACTTACCATAGTTCTGGCAAGCTACTCGCAGTTTGTGAACTTCTCACTTACCATAGTGCTGGTAAGCTACTCGCAGTTTGTGAACCTCTCACTTACCATAGTGCTGGTAAGCTACTCGCAGTTTGTGAACCTCTCACTTACCATAGTGCTGGTAAGCTACTCGCAGTTTGTGAACCTCTCACTTACCATAGTTCTGGCAAGCTACTCGCAGTTTGTGAACTTCTCACTTACCATAGTGCTGGTAAGCTACTCGCAGTTTGTGAACCTCTCACTTACCATAGTGCTGGTAAGCTACTCGCAGTTTGTGAACTTCTCACTTACCATAGTGCTGGTAAGCTACTCGCAGTTTGTGAACCTCTCACTTACCATAGTTCTGGCAAGCTACTCTCAGTTTGTGAACCTCTCACTTACCATAGTTCTGGCAAGTTACATCGCAGTTTGTGAACTTCTCACTTACCATAGTGCTGGTAAGCTACTCGCAGTTTGGACCCCAATAGGATTGCTTGCTATAGTTCTAGCAAGTTCACCTGCACCATTCGGATCATTTGTCCTAGTTTGGACAATTCACCTGCACAATTTGGATCATTTGCCCTGGTTCGGACAAATTTCCTGCACCATTTGGATCATTTATCCTAGTTTGGACAATTCACCTGCACCATTTGGATCATTTGCCCTGGTTCGGACAAATTTCCTGCACCATTTGGATCATTTGCCCTGGTTCGGACAAGCGTACGACTCGAGGGTTGGAGAAAATACACCTTTCACAACACGAGGGTTGGAGACTAGGCTTTTGTAGTGTGATCTGAATTTTGATGTAACAGTCAGACGAGAACTGACTACCAGACGGGTTTGGATTGCCAATAAAAATTGGGCTTTTGTGATATGTATATGCTAATGCTAATGCTTATGCATGTATGTTGATGTTGATGTCATCCCCTAGATTTTATCTTCTTTGTTTAAACCATATTTGCACCTATACCATGGCTATGCTTATGTCGGCTTGGTAATGTTTATGTATGCGGGTAATGCTTATGCTCATGCGTATGTTTGGTTGATGTTATGAGTGGAACGAAGTAATGTCTTCTATAAGACTACCTGAAAAGGTCTTTTGAATGGATGTGAATGTTTGTCTTGGAGAAGACTACCTGAAGAGGTTCCTAGAATGGATAGAAATTTGTCTTGAAGAAGACAACCTGTAAAGGCTGAGAGATGTCTTAAAAGGACTACCTGAAAAGGTTATTAGGATGATAATGAGCGTTTGTCTTCAACAAGGCTATCCAAAGAGATTTTTTTTTTTGCAACGGATGAGGAATATCTTTAAAGACGACTACCTGAATAGGCTGAAAGATGTCCAAAGAGACTACCTAAAAAGGTTCTTAGTAGGGACAATGAATGTCTTAGAAAAGATTACCTAGAAAGGTTCGTAGAATGTCTTAAAGAAGACCACCTGAGGAAGTTGAAAGATGTCTGAAGAGACTACCTAAAAAAGTTCGTTGAATATCTTAAAGAAGACCGCCTAGAAAGGTTCGTAGAATAAATTAAAGAGGACCACCTGAAGAGGTTGAAAATGTTTTACAAAGACTACCTAAAAAGGTTTGTAGAATATTTTAAAGAAGACCGCCTAGAAAGGAGTTCCTTAAAAGGATGACAATTCGTCTTGAATAAGACTGCCTAAAAGGCCCTTGGAAATAGCGATGATTGTCTTAGAGAAGACTACCTAGAAAGGTTTTTTTTAGAAAATAATGTCTTAAATGACTACCTAGAAAGGTTCTTGGAAAGGATGACAGTTCGTCTTGAATAAGACTGCCTGAGGAGACTCCTAGGAAGGATCGTGAGATTTGTCTTAAAGAAGACTTCCTGAAAAGGTTCTTAGAAAAAGACTGTCTTAAAGAAGACTACCTGAAGAGGAAATTAGAAACGTAATGTCTTTAAAGAAGACTACCTGAAGAGGTTTCTGGAAAAAGGCCATCTTAAAGAAGATTACCTGAAAAGGTGTAATGTATCAACCCATGTATGTAATGCATGATTTATGTATTTGCATGATGCTCCGATGATAGGTTGTTGATAACCAAGCGTATATAGCTCGCCGAGGTTGGATGGTTTGTTTGATAAGATGGGGTGTGATGCTAGCGCGATTTCCCAATACCTGTTTTGTTTGGTCTTTGAAATTGGGAGAAAGATTGATTCGAGGTTGTAAAGTGTGAGAACGCCTTTTCCTTTTGTCGTGCGTCTTGCCCCAGTTTGGCTCTTTTGAATTACTCCACGCTTTTAGCCACGCCTTTAAACCCCTTTTTTTTTTTTTTTTTTTTTTTGGGGTTTTTACCTCATGGATTGATATCCAGTGCCCCAACGTTTAGTGAAAAGATGCTTATGATCTCCAAGTTACGAGGGAAGTGCCCCGGGAAATAACCTTGTCATATGCTTTGACGTTTAGATTGAAGGGTGTGCCCCTGTTCTCCAGGTTATGGAAGGTTATCCATAGTATTCTATCCTCTTGAATTTGAATTCTTCCCATGTTTGACATGCCCCTGTTTGAGATTGCTTTGAGATGTGCCCCAAGTCGATTGAACCTTAGGAAGAGTGCCCCTAGTTAATAGGATGTTCGATTGCATGCCCCTTTTAGGAAAACCCTCTAGTCGTGGTTTCCCCATTCAAGAGTCTTTATCGGAAGTGATCACCTTTGTGCTAAGTGTATATTCGTAGACAGTGTTGTACTTTTTGAGAAGTAGCTCCAATGGAATGCGTATGCAAGTTTTGAAATCGAAGTCCGTTATGAATTAGGACTGGATGGTTTTGAAAAGAATGCTTGAAGAAGCATAGTGATTAGAAGTAGTTTTAACAAACATAGGAGTCAGTATAACAAATTCCTGCTTAATATGCTTTCGTAGTTAACCTTGCCTCGATTAGGACTTTTAAATGTTGTAACTTGGCCTGGTTCATGTTTTAAGAAACAATGGATATAAGGCTCAAAATTTTATTTATCCCACCCCTTTCTCCTTGATGTTCTCCAGATCCTAAAATTCGCCTAATTCAATGAATGCGCTTTGTTTGTAAGAGAATCGTTTTTTTTTTTATGTTTAAGCAAAAGCCTTAGTAGAGATCCAAGCATTGATGATTTAGCAGTCACAAGTTTATCCTTTGTATTTCACCTTTGTTTTTTTATCCCTTATTTTTGCATGAACCAACTCTTTTGAGTTTGGTCCATCGGGATGCCCTTATTTTTGCCTAAGTCATTTTTGTTTTCTTTCATGGAATTTTTGTTTTGACTTAGCGGGCGTTTTTCTTTTGAAAGCTCCTTTTGAGATATTGATTTTTTGGGATATTGAATACTGTGACTGCCATGTCGATTTTGATTTGTAAGCTTCGCCTTTGATACTTCCTCGATCTTGAATGATGTAATGAGGAAGAAGATTGTTGTGAATGTTATCTCCATTACTTCCTCAATCTTTGATGAATGCGAGGAAGAAAATATGCTTGAACCTTTGCTTTGCTTGATCCTTTGTTTGGATTGAGTGATTCTCTTGACAACCAAAATACACCATTGAATTAATTGAAATCTACCCTGCCCCTGGTTGAAATCAAGGTTTATTTAAAAAGTAGAAGAAAACTCCAACTCCTGGCTCGAGGGGGTAACGAGGGATTAACATCCTTATATCTCCACTGTTTGGGAATGGAAACAATGCCTGTACATCCTCGGCTCGGTCTTACCTTGAAAGCATATATTTAGCTGGACTTAGTTTTTGTATTCGTCATTCTCCCTCAAGTTTGTTAATGACCCTAAAAATAGAAGTGTGTGACTGGAAAGTCATGGTAGTGAGTGAATGAATTGACTCCAAAACCTGCATGGTCATCCCATTAGAATTGTTAATCCGAAGGTACAACTTTTATCTTGAGTGGCACTTAGCGATCGTAGAGGTTGAAATTTTGAGCGTGGCAAAACCTATTGATCCTAGGGGTAATCTCCTTTGTAAATCCATTGACCTCGTTTTTCTTCTTAGCTCTTTAGACTTGTAGAAGTAAGGGCAATCTTGAATTTTCCTTGGGCACGTCAAACCTGTCGGGAATAAATTGTTAGCAGTGGGTTTTCGTCGTTTCGGAACTTCATGAGTTTCCTTAGACTGAACCTCTTTTGCTTTTTCTAAGGATAGTATCACACCATCGGCAACCTTCAGCGTTTGTAAATTGATAAAGGAAATCTATGACCCCTTTTGACCATTGATGGGGAGTTAACATATGTCGCTTTTCCCCATAGGCATCTTTTTTCAGGGTATTGTCCCAGTTGGACTGACCCTTACTCCAGGTTATCGTAGAGCGTCCTTGAAAGTTTGATATGTTCTAAGATGAACCCCTTATAATTAGATACATCTTGAGTGCGTCTATGAGGGAACTCTTTGTTGAACTAATCCTTGCTCGATGACAACCTTTATTGTATTTATAATTCTGTTATGACAAGGCATGGACATGTGGCTAGCATGGTGAAAGACATCCTCTTTTCTTTAGCAAGACTAAGATCTTTTATTCTCCTTGCTCCATAGTCTACGATCCTTTGATTTTATTTTTTGAAGTTTCGGGAAACCGGCTAGCATGGTAAGTGTGGATGCGGGCGAAGATGCAAATGTAAATGCATGAATGCATGAAAATGCAAATGTACGCGTACTCGAGAGACTCCTTATATTGTAACTCCGTGTATGCAATGCAGACGAGTGACATGTAATCCTAGGGATAGCCTTAGAGGCGACATTAGACCCTCTTGGAATCTTTGCAGGATAAATGTTATGACACGCTAAGGGAAATCCCTTGGATTCGAGAGTATGCAGAAGATAGCGGCTAGCGACCGTTCAAGACAGTCACTAAATCTCATGGCCATCGAGAGGCCAATCAACGTGTACCAATGAATTTGTCCCTCGTGGGAAGGTTCTCTATGCGGAACACAACCTATCTAAGGACGATATGGACGAAGAGAAATCCCTACAGGCTAGGGATGTGATGTGTAAATGGAGATCCCAAACTCTACAAGTTAGAGGGTGCGCGGGAACAAGCATGGAGTGACCGTTCAGGACAGTCACTAGATTTCATAGCCGTCGAGAGGCCAATCGAACGCATGATAGTGAAGTAGTCCTTCGGGGAAGGACGCGTCGTTTTGAAAACACACGGGTGTGAAAGAAAATCCCTATAGGCTAGGGAGTGTGTAGGTGTAGGCACGAGGTGACCGTTCGAGACAGTCACTAGATCGCATGGCCATCGAGAGGCCAATTGACGTGCGTTAATGGAAATGTCCTTCGTGGGAAGGACACGCAGTTGTAGATACAAGGATATAAAAGTAGAATCCCTACAGGTTAGGGAGTGCGTAGATGCGGGCGCGGAGTGACTGTTCATGACAGTCATTTAGTCTCATGGCTATCGAGAAGCCAATTGACGTGCGTAAGCGAAGATGTCCTTCGTGGGAAGGACACGTATTTTCAAGAATACGAGGATATAAAAATAAAATCCCTACAGGCTAAGGGATGCATAGATGGTGATGTCCTTCGTGGGAAAGACATGGTCTTTGAAGTTAGAATCCCTACAGGCTAGGGACCACGTAGGGATACCTGCAAAATTGAAACGTATAGACATTCGAAGTATATAAATTGCAAACATATAATGAGCACAAAAGCACAAAAGTCCTAAGTTCATAGGTTCGACGTAGGGGGCTCTAGGGAGCCAACCTTTTTATGGGGGTTCTAGAAGGTCTCATGGGGTCGTTCGTAGCCTCCGAGACTTTTTGTCTCTTTGGGTTTTAGAACAACTCATTTTATCCATGAGGTTCGAATTTTTGGGGTAGGTTCCCGGAGAGATCAGCTAAGTATCCAGTCCAGCCCTCCACAAAGTCAAGCTTCGTTTCGGACCTTTCCAAATACCTAACCCACTCCGAGTGGAGTTATCAGTGAGACTCGTAAGGCGATTCATGTCCCCTTTTGGTCTCAAAGTTAACTCCCACACTTAGGTTTTAACAACAATATAATATACCCAACAGATGCAATAGAAATAGAATATTCACTTAAATAAATATTTAATTACATTGCAGTAATGAAATCGCAGAGGAAAATAAATAAATAAAATTTAAATATTTATACTAACCTCGAAATCCGGCCGCTTATAGTTTAGACAATATATTAAAGCAGCAAATATTTAAAAATATATATTCACAAATAAATGAATAACAAAAAATTAAAAAAAATAGATATTTACAAAAATAAATAAACCCTAATTTTTTGCTAATTAGCCAAACCCTAAAAAGAATTAGCCAAAACCCTAAATAGTTCGCCACAAACCTAAACCCTACCAAAACCTATAGGAGTATAGTAATTCACCATTATAGTTATCCCCAGCAGAGTCGCCAGCTGTAGCAACCTGCCTAAAATTTAAAGCTTAGAGAGTCGCCACCTATTCTGAAGGGCGAATAGGAAACCCTACGCAGTATAGAGATCAGGGTAAGATACTATATTCAGGTCGAGGGAAGGTGTTAGGCACCCTCAACCCTTTCCTATGGCTTTGAATCTAAGGTCAACAATTTTATGGCTAAGAGTATTAAGGTAAGGTTTATGCTTTCGAGGGTTAAATAATTAAGGGAAATAAATCGGGAAAAATGAGATTTAGAAGGAAGGGGACTCGCCTTGTTGCCAAGTGCCTACGTACCTCCTTAGGGAGGATCAGAGTCTACGTAGTTCGGGGGACGGGTTGTACGCCCTTTGACGGGTTGTACGCCCTTTGAGTTTGAAATTTGATTTGAATATGGTTTGAAGGCTTTTTGATTGGCCTATCGTAGTTTTTTGAATAAGGATGAAAATCCGTAGTTTGTTTTGACGTGTTTTGAATATTTTAGATTTGGGCGTACAACCCTGATTTGGCACAATTAACCGCAATGATCAATAGGTTTGATCACCATAGCTAAAAGATTGGGGTTTTGCATCATTACCAATTCAAATCGATTGGTTCGATTATCACTAATAATGAATTAACGTATTTTATTATTTTATGAATTTGTATTTTTATACTGTTACCTCTCATAACCGATTAATACGATTACAAATAATAACAAATTGATAAGGTATGCTAATCATCATAACCAATAAGATGGTTAAAATCATTTAGCAAAATAATGTTTATTTTAATTTATAGGATTTGATTAAATAATTAATCAATTATTAACCATTGCGACCAATAGATTTAGTCGGAACAAATAATAAATTGAATCCTAAAACCTTAGCCAAGTGTTCAATGGGATTGGGCGAACCCTAATGCGTATAACCTTTTTTAGGGTTTTTGTGATTTTATAATAATTAAAATTAAATCACTTAAATCGGATGATCGGGAAAATAGTCGAGAAAATAATCCTAAATAACTATATCCCTAATCCTAACTTAATTATATTATTAATTTAATTGAAAAAATTAGATCATAACAAGAGTTTTTAAAATGTAATTATACAAAAAATAATAAAAAAAAAACCTGGACAGCAATCCTGTGCGGAGCATTGGTGAGTGTCCATGATACAGCCTCGCATCCTGGTACGCTGGATCTCACACTGGGAGATCTGATGATGATGATGAAGCGAAGGCGTATGGCCAACTTTATGAGTAAGACGCATAGGATCTCTTGCTGACATTCCTTAAGAAAATTGAACAAAATATCGCTGCCAGTGGGGATCGAACCCCTGCAGTCTTCGTTGTCCACGCGCACACTAACCATTCAGGCTGAATTGCTTGTTTGACATGTACATGATAAATGTATAATATAATAATGAACAAGTCAGGGACATTTAAATTAAAATAATTCCGCGACCAGCTTTTCTATCTTCTCCATCCGAAGCTCTGCAAAAAACACATACACTTTTAGCGACGGTCGTGTACCGTAGCCATAGCCCTTTGTTCCCCGAATCTGCAAATCACCATGGATAAACACAGAAGAATGGTCCAGGTTGAACGTACATGAGCCCGCGAGTCCAATGGTACTCTCGATTTGAGGTAATTTTCCCTCCATCTAGGAGTCCCCAAATTGAAACATCAAAACCCTAGCAATGGCATACCCTTAAATCTGCGACTAAACATCAATTAAATAACCCAGATAGTTTACAAATGTTGTTCTAAACACGATAATACCATTGAAACATGCTTATGACGTATGAATTGCCGTAATCGAAAAAACCATAAAATTGCAAACCGTGGCCCTTCTTAGGAGCGCTTCACGAGGCTCTGGCCGATGATGATGATCGGGGGCCGAGAAGAATGCTATGCGGAGCTTCAAAGTTGTACATTCGATGGCCATGGCAGA
Source organism: Vicia villosa (assembly GCF_029867415.1). NCBI lineage: Eukaryota > Viridiplantae > Streptophyta > Magnoliopsida > Fabales > Fabaceae > Vicia > Vicia villosa. The sequence continues at coordinate 28,603,701 of NC_081185.1, forward strand.
CAAGTTTTAAGACTAATTGAGACCCTCTTAAGCACAAAACCAGGTTCCTCGATGCATTCTTCAGCGAACCCGATCATCATCATCGGCCAGAGCCTCGTGAAGCGCTCCTAAGAAGGGCCACGGTTTGCAATTTTATGGTTTTTTCGATTACGGCAATTCATACGTCATAAGCATGTTTCAATGGTATTATCGTGTTTAGAACAACATTTGTAAACTATCTGGGTTATTTAATTGATGTTTAGTCGCAGATTTAAGGGTATGCCATTGCTAGGGTTTTGATGTTTCAATTTGGGGACTCCTAGATGGAGGGAAAATTACCTCAAATCGAGAGTACCATTGGACTCGCGGGCTCATGTACGTTCAACCTGGACCATTCTTCTGTGTTTATCCATGGTGATTTGCAGATTCGGGGAACAAAGGGCTATGGCTACGGTACACGACCGTCGCTAAAAGTGTATGTGTTTTTTGCAGAGCTTCGGATGGAGAAGATAGAAAAGCTGGTCGCGGAATTATTTTAATTTAAATGTCCCTGACTTGTTCATTATTATATTATACATTTATCATGTACATGTCAAACAAGCAATTCAGCCTGAATGGTTAGTGTGCGCGTGGACAACGAAGACTGCAGGGGTTCGATCCCCACTGGCAGCGATATTTTGTTCAATTTTCTTAAGGAATGTCAGCAAGAGATCCTATGCGTCTTACTCATAAAGTTGGCCATACGCCTTCGCTTCATCATCATCATCAGATCTCCCAGTGTGAGATCCAGCGTACCAGGATGCGAGGCTGTATCATGGACACTCACCAATGCTCCGCACAGGATTGCTGTCCAGGTTTTTTTTTTATTATTTTTTGTATAATTACATTTTAAAAACTCTTGTTATGATCTAATTTTTTCAATTAAATTAATAATATAATTAAGTTAGGATTAGGGATATAGTTATTTAGGATTATTTTCTCGACTATTTTCCCGATCATCCGATTTAAGTGATTTAATTTTAATTATTATAAAATCACAAAAACCCTAAAAAAGGTTATACGCATTAGGGTTCGCCCAATCCCATTGAACACTTGGCTAAGGTTTTAGGATTCAATTTATTATTTGTTCCGACTAAATCTATTGGTCGCAATGGTTAATAATTGATTAATTATTTAATCAAATCCTATAAATTAAAATAAACATTATTTTGCTAAATGATTTTAACCATCTTATTGGTTATGATGATTAGCATACCTTATCAATTTGTTATTATTTGTAATCGTATTAATCGGTTATGAGAGGTAACAGTATAAAAATACAAATTCATAAAATAATAAAATACGTTAATTCATTATTAGTGATAATCGAACCAATCGATTTGAATTGGTAATGATGCAAAACCCCAATCTTTTAGCTATGGTGATCAAACCTATTGATCATTGCGGTTAATTGTGCCAAATCAGGGTTGTACGCCCAAATCTAAAATATTCAAAACACGTCAAAACAAACTACGGATTTTCATCCTTATTCAAAAAACTACGATAGGCCAATCAAAAAGCCTTCAAACCATATTCAAATCAAATTTCAAACTCAAAGGGCGTACAACCCGTCAAAGGGCGTACAACCCGTCCCCCGAACTACGTAGACTCTGATCCTCCCTAAGGAGGTACGTAGGCACTTGGCAACAAGGCGAGTCCCCTTCCTTCTAAATCTCATTTTTCCCGATTTATTTCCCTTAATTATTTAACCCTCGAAAGCATAAACCTTACCTTAATACTCTTAGCCATAAAATTGTTGACCTTAGATTCAAAGCCATAGGAAAGGGTTGAGGGTGCCTAACACCTTCCCTCGACCTGAATATAGTATCTTACCCTGATCTCTATACTGCGTAGGGTTTCCTATTCGCCCTTCAGAATAGGTGGCGACTCTCTAAGCTTTAAATTTTAGGCAGGTTGACATATGCTATGTACTTTCCAAAAAAAATCATTAATGCATTGCTTACGTTTGTCTTAATTCATTCCTAGTGTTCTCACTATATTTAAAACTGTGTTTTTACTCGATTTTCTCGTTTGTGATATTCAACTCTAGTGGAAAGTTTTACACCTTTTGAGGGAGAATGACGAAAACGATACCACAATTTCATACACTACGCTTTCGAACAGACCGTGTTGACGATGTACAGGCATTTGTTCAATCCCTAAAATAATGGAGATATAAGGATGTTAATCCCTCGTCAACCCCTTTGAGCCTAAAGAAGTAGGAGTTTTCCTTCATATAAATAAAACCCTTAATATATAACCTGGGGTAGGGTAGCTGCTCAGTTAACTTAATTATTCGAAACTGTTCCTTTGAACATAACCACCGATGGTTCTCCGTCATCATTAAGACCGGCAGTCAAGGTCCTCAAAGAAAAAGAAAGCAATGCAAGAGCCTGCTGAGTCAAAACCTATTAAGGAGACTTAGGCAACATTGGGGCATCCCGCCGACTGTAATTTTAAAAACAAACAGTCCAAAAAAGTTAGGGATAACAATGTCGAAAAAAGGTTACCATGTACCTTCGACAAAAGGAAAATACTACAAAAAAGGAGAATGATTGCCTTTGCAGATAAACCTTTGGTTTTTGAACCATCACAAATGTCAATGTCACAATTCCCAAATTCTTTTGGAGACTAAATGCATAGCTAACTGAGCATAGGATTGGAGAACATCACGAAGATTGGGATGGGTACAAATAAACTTTGAGCCTCTATCTTTTGTTTCTTTAAACCGTGAACCAGGCCACGTTACAACCTTTAAAAGTCCTAACTGAAGCATGGTTAGTTCGAAAGCATACCGTTACCAAAAGTATCCCGACTCCTTAAGGTCTACTATAACTCTTGAGTTGATATCACTTTCTTAAAAAAAAAAAACTTTGTTTTACTCAAAAAAATGTTTTCAAACTTTCAAGACAGACGTATGCATTTGCATTTCATCATAAAGTACACTTGTCTATATAGATTTAAATGTTAACATCAGGGAGAAGTTGCATGGGGGCATAGTTGATGTCTAAAAATCCTACTGACTGACGAAGTAGCTTTTAGAAGCTTATCAAAAGAAAAAAACATCTCTTACACATGACTGAGATAGCTGAGGTGCACACGGGGCATAACTCGTCATTATCCCATTTACATGGGGCAATCTAATCAAGATCCATTGGAATCTCCCAAGGACGCTGAATAGCCCATGGGGCAAGTCCATTACCTGGGGGCGCGTTACAAAGGTCACTCAGTATCAGATGGTGTCAATGCCAGTCTCACATCCTTTCCAGGAACCTTTATAGGATACTTCTCAATCTGTCCGTATAGTCTTCTTTAAGACATGTTCAAACACTTCTTACCCTTTCTAGGAACATTTTTCAAATAGTCTTTTAAGACACATTTTCCTATCCCTTCTATTTTCAAACTCTTTCAGATAGTCTTTTTAAAGACCAGACTCCTTATCCTTTCTATTTTCAAACCCTTGCAAATAGTCTTCTCTAAGACACATTCCTCACTAAGAGCCTTTCTAGGTAGTCTTTTGTAAAACATCTCTTGACTTTTTCAGTTAGTCTTTTAAGACATATTCAAACTTCTCTTACGCTTCCAAAAAACCTTGTCAAACTTTGTTTAAAGTACAGAGTCTTTTCTAAGACAATTCACCGTCCTTTCTAGGGGTAATCTTCTCCAAGATGTCTTTACCTAAGTTTTGTTTAAAACACCACAAAAACAGTCCTTGTCCTCTATAGGAATATTTTTGACACTCCTCACAAACATATCCCTTTGAGCTTTGTTTAAAGCGCAGTTTTGTTTAAGACAATTTCTCATTCTTTCCAAGGACCTCTTCAGGTAATCTTATAGCAGACATCATCTCATTCATGAGTACTCAGCAAATCACTATCCGTCAGGCGCGACCGAAACGCATGACTCAGCATCTGCTTCATATTCAAACCAACACTTAGCATCAAGGAGACCTCTAAATTGGTCTAATCAAAGACGATCATTCCTGATAAAAACCCTTAGATGGGGAAACCACGTTCAGAGGGTTTTCCTAGAACAGGGGCATACAATCCAGAATCCTATTGACTAGGGGCATATCTTTCAAGAATTCAAACACTGGGGCAATGCATATCAGGCAAGACATGGTGAAATTCGAGTTCCCTCGAAAGGTCCCTCCTTCAAATCAAGGGGCACATCTCTCAAAATTTCCGATATTCGGGAAGTCATACTAGCATCATACAAAAAGCATTGTTGCATATTTGATCTTCTCACGCCTGTACCATTCACATCCCGCAGTGTGGGAAAGGCATACATGCATAATTCTCATTGAGAATCTCATTACATGACACATGCATCATGACATCGCATAAAATTAACGCTACCTTTTCAGGTCACTTCACTTCAAAAAAGATGTTATCATCAAATTACCACGCAAACATGATCGTATCAACAATTCAATCTTAACAGATACAATTCCAATACTTCATTCCAAGTCTTTCTTCAAAGGCAATCCAGAAGCAATCAAACAGTTTCTTACCTTTCCAGGTAGTCTTGTCCAAGATAACTATCCTAACCTTCCCAAGCAGTCTTGTTTAAGACACGTCCCAAACCTTTCTAGGTAATTCCGTTTAAAACACTCGCATCCTTTATAGGAATCTTTTTAGATAGTTTTGTTTAAAACATTTCATATCCTTTATAGGAATCTTTTTATATAGTTTTGTTTAAAACGTTTCATATCCTTTATAGGAATCTTTTTAGATAGTTTTGTTTAAAACGTTTCATATCCTTTATAGGAATCTTTTTAGATAGTTTTGTTTAAAACGTTTCATATCCTCTATAGGAATCTTTTTAGATAGTTTTGTTTCATGTCCTTTATAGGAATCTTTTTAGATAGTTTTGTTTAAAACATTTCATATCCTTTATAGGAATCTTTTTAGATAGTTTTGTTTAAAAACGTTTCATATCCTTTATAGGAATCTTTTTAGATAGTTTTGTTTAAAACGTTTCATATCCTTTATAGGAATCTTTTTAGATAGTTTTGTTTAAAACGTTTCATATCCTCTATAGGAATCTTTTTAGATAGTTTTGTTTCATATCCTCTATAGGAATCTTTTTAGATAGTTTTGTTTAAAACATTTCATATCCTTTATAGGAATCTTTTTAGATAGTTTTGTTTAAAAACGTTTCATATCCTTTATAGGAATCTTCTTAGATAGTTTTGTTTAAAACGTTTCATATCCTTTATAGGAATCTTTTTAGATAGTTTTGTTTAAAACGTTTCATATCCTCTATAGGAATCTCTTTAGATATTTTGTTTAAAACATTTCATATCCTTTATAGGAATCTTTTTAGATAGTTTTGTTTAAAACTCATCATTCCCTTTGTAGAAACCTTTCTAGTTAGTTTTGTTTAAAACGTATCTTATCCTTTATAGGAATATCTTTAGATAAATCTTGTTTAAGATATCTCGTATCCTATCTAGGAGCCTTTCCAAGTGTGTCTTGTGTAAGACGTATTACATCCTTTTCAAAAAAAAACTTTTCTAGGTTAGTCTTGTGTAGGACATATCATACCTTTCTAGGTAATACTGTTTAAGACGTTTTTGTTTCCTTTCCAGGAACCTCTTTAGGTTAATACCGGTTAAGACATCCCATCTCCGTCTAAAAAACCTCTCCAAGTGAATCTTGTTTAAGACACATCTCAGCCTATCTAGGACAGTCTTGTTAAAGACACACCATGCCTTTCTAGGTAGCTTTCTTAAAATATTTATCCAATCTTTTCTAAGATACACTTAGTTCTTCTAAAGAACTCCTCAGTTAGTCTTCTCCAAGACATTCTTCCTAAGCATTGTTCAAAGCCTACGCTTCTTCGCATCATCCTTTGATATGCCCTATTCAGGAACCTCTTCATGTAGTCTTATGTAAGACATCACTTCCTCTCTCCTCAAATACAATCAAATGATCCAGGTCTGAAAAGCATATGCTTTAGACAAGTACCCTGCTAGGCAAATAGGTGGCATCTATAAGCCCATCTCCCACAGAACTCCTTCCCTACGCAAGCAAATTTCAGGGCATTTCAGTGTCCAATCATCTTCTACCTTTTCAGGTTCAAGAAGATTGAACAGGGGCAGCTGTCATACCCCAAAATTTGCCCTCCATGTTCCATTCACAATGATTCAAGGTTCAAGATTCAGTGCCAAAGCTTTGCTCAAACAATCCCCAAGATCCACAGTCAACTGATTCAAACTTGAAGGTCAACTGCAATCAAAGCATGATTCAAACTATGATCATTGGTCAAACATCAAGTATAGAGGTGAATAACCATCATTTGATCAAAGATTGATCATGATTCCATTAATAGAAACTCAGAGATGAACAGATGCAAAAAGGTTCAAATTAGGGTTTCTTAGGAGAAAGTCAACCCAACTTTGACTGGGCATAACTTTCACATGGAACATCAAAAATTCCCCACTCAAAGCCTATTTTGAAGGAAATTGGATTCCCTACAACTTTGTCTCTCACAAGCCAGGGCTAGAAATGATTCATTTGAGAGATACAATGCAAAAGATTACAGGTCATTTTCAGGCATCCTCCAAAAGCAGTTTTTTCCCAAAGAAGATATGATCAAGATAAAAGCTCCAAATGAAAAATATAATCCAAAGTGGCTTATAGAGGACTTCTTGAGGTTTCCAAAAAGTCTTAGAACTCCCTCATAGCTTAAAAATTGAGTGAGATATGATTGATCAAAGTTGGGCGATTTGTGAGGACCAAATGTGAAATAAAGGAGGTCTAAGTTGGATTTCTTGCAAATGGGCCTATATTCTATGACTTAAACTTGGTCCACAAGCTACCCAAACCACATGCCACAAATTTTGCCTTCTATTTTAATTAATATAATTTTATTTCATTTTTTTAATGATTTAAAGTAATTTAATTAAAAGAAAATCAAATATTGTGTCAAAAATATTCACATAAATTACTTTCAATCAACATTTATGGCTGAAAATCATATATTTTCGTGGATTATTGGTGGAGAAAGGATTGATACAAAATCATGACCAAAATAGTAGCTTAGGATTCAAGAAATAAAAATCAAATTTTCAAACATGGCAATATTGGATGCAAATGCTTTGGGCTCTCTTTGTTGACCTAATTACATTCTCCTATAAGTACATAACACAAGGCAACAGAATAGGGGTTCAAGAATTCGGAAGAAAGAGCACAGCCTAGAACAAAAATATTCATCCAAAACTCAAGATCGGATTCAAAGAATTGGGAGTTTTCAAAGCAATTTAAGGATCACAAAAGCTTCCTCAAGGGATTGTGAACGTGTTTGGATCATTGCTCTGCATCAATAACCCCAGAACGTTCTCCTATAAGCCGAGGTAAGCGACTTTAAACTTTGAGTCGATTAACATGATTCACGCATTTATATGTTAATTGGTTTATGTATTATGCTTTGTGCAATTGCTGTGAACAATTCTGGAACATTAATTGAGATTCTGGGCGCGTTTGATATATATCACCATTGTTAGGTCGGAGAGTTTGATTTGGGGCTTTTTGCTAGGGGTGAAATTAGAGGGATTTAAGGGCATAGTCATGTTCGTGAGGTTCAGACGAAGGGGATGATGGGGTCGCGAAAAGTTTATACTCAAACGTGGGCTATTCGCTATTTTTTTGGTGCCGTTGCTACGAAGGATTTTTTGTAGCGAAATCGTAGCAAACTGTTGCAGGAAACTCAGGTCTTCTTTGAGGAAGACGATGAGGTGTCAGTGCATTATTGGCGTGTTTGAATTTGGCGCCTGTTCTATTTGGTCTTTTTGGATTATCAATATAATATCATGGGCGAGATTGACAAACGACTAACTAGCTTAGTTGGGATGGCAAGCGTGTGTGGTGTGTGTCCCAAGGGTCCAGGGTTCGATCCCTGGCCCTTTCATTTATTTTTCTGGATTTATGTCCTTTATCCCATGCGCTGCCAACCATAATGTCTACCATACACCTTCAAAATCTGAACCCTAGGATGTGCCTTCAGCCTAATCTAACGTCCCTGATCTGATGGTTTATACCATGTACCCTCAAGGCTGCCATACAGGATCTAAATCCTAATATACTTAATTAATTTCTATTATTTATTTTGTTTTAATTAAAATATCTTTTAATATATTAATTGTATAATAATTATTATTTTTTATAAATAAATTATTATGTGATAGTTATATTAAAAGTTCTAATTCGTTGTTCGCGTCGATTAAATCGATTAATCGTTATGGGCAATGATAATTTTAATTAAAATATCATGTAAATAAATTACAAATCAAATCATATTTGATTAAATGGTTTCGACTATCTTATTAGTCGCGATGATTAATCTTTCTACTGTTCTAATTCTAATTTGTTATTATTTGTAATCGTATTAATCGATTATGAGGGGTAACAATACAAAATAAAATTCACAAAAATAATAAAATACATTAATTCATTATTAGTGATAATCGAATCAATCGATTTGAATTGGTAATGATGCAAACCTCCTAATCTGTTAACTATGGCGATTGAATCCATTGATCGTTGCGGTTAATAGTGCTAAATCAAATCAGGGTTGTACGCCCAAACTTCAAAACACTTTCCAAACATCTTTCAAACTTCAATTTCAAAATACGGATTTTTATCCTCATTCAATACAACTTCAAACCTTCAAATAAAATTTCAAACCTTAAGGGCGTACAACCCGTCGCCCGAACTACGTTGACTCTGATTCTCCATAAGGAGATACGTAGGCACTTGGCAACAAGGCGAGTTCCCCTTCCTCAAAATCTCAATTTTCCCCCTATTCACTTCCTTAGCTATAAACCTCAATTTTAGCCATAAACCTTTGTCCTTAGATTCAAAGCCAATAGGAAAGGGTTGAGGGTGCCTAACACCTTCCCTCGACCTGAATATAGTATCTTACCCTGATCTCTAAACTGCGTAGGGTTTCCTATTCGCCCTTCAGAATAGGTGGCGACTCTCTAAGTTATAATTTTTAGGCAGGTTGCTACAGCTGGCGACTCTGCTGGGGATAACTATAACGGTGAATTACTATGCTCCTATAGGCTTTAGGCTTTGGCAGGGTTTAGGTTTGGCAACTTTTTAGGGTTTGGCTAACGCGCCTTTTTCAGGGTTTATAATTATTTTTTATTTCTTATTTTTTTTAAATTTATTTATTTATTTATTTTTATTTAAAAATATTTAATTATTCAGGATATGTTTATATCTGATCACTTATGTGAATATATTTATATTTTTTATTGACTATTATATTTTTATATATTGCTGGATATATTATGTAGTGTTAAAACCCTAAGTGTGGGAGTTAACTTTGAGACCAAAAGGGGACATGAATCGCCTTACGAGTCTCACTGATAACTCCACTCGGAGTGGGTTAGGTATTTGGAAAGGTCCGAAACGAAGCTTTTATATTTTTATTCCATTTATTTGCTTTTAAATTCAAATAAATATGAATAATAAATAAAAAATACCAAAATTGTGAGGATGACTTTATGGCCCTTTATATATGTCATGGATGTGTTTGAAATACAAATTCTTGACCCATTAGTTAAAAAACCCTAGTTTGAGCCTTCGATTAGGAGAGAGTAACTTGAGTTTAACCATTGAGCCTTGAACCCTTGCATATGAAATAAGACGGGCAAATTTTGGGGTATGACAGCTGCCCCTGATCAATCTTCTTAAACCTGAAGAGTTAGATAGACACGTCTGCCTATCGTGATCTAAAGGTGGAAGATGATTGAACACTGAAATGCCCCGAAATTTGCATTTGTCAGGAAAGAGTTCCATGGGAGATGGGCTTAAAGATGCCACCCAAGGTAAATACCATTCTCTCTTCTTTTTTTTTTGTGAAGTAGACGCTTTCGAAAGAAACCAGGTGCTTTAATCGTAGCACGGCCTAAAAAAGGCGACCTGAATTTTATGCAATGTTATGATGCATGTGATGTATGATGCAGCGGGCTTCTCAAAATAAAAGAGAGCGATGTATGTATATGAATAATGTATGAATGAGGTATGTTAATTGAATGATGCATGATTGTCAGTTGAAGTATGTTAGTAGTTCTGAAAAGAAAGATAGCACCTTTGGTTATTGATGATGTTTTGGAGAATATCACTGCCGAGGGACTAACGTGATAAACCCAATTGAAGAACGGTTTAAAAATATTGTATGCCTGGAAAAGCTCCTAGAAAGGATGGAATATGCTTTAAAGAAGACTGCCTGGAAAGGTTCCTGAAAAGGAATAGCGAGGACCTTCTGTTGGTTGTGTAATTGGCTTGCTATGGTCAGCAAGCCTCCGCAGTTTGTGGACCCCTTACTTACCATAGTGCTGGTAAGCTACTCGCAGTTTGTGAACTTCTCACTTACCATAGTGCTGGTAAGCTACTCGCAGTTTGTGAACTTCTCACTTACCATAGTGCTGGCAAGCTACTCGCAGTTTGTGAACCTCTCACTTACCATAGTTCTGGCAAGCTACTCGCAGTTTGTGAACTTCTCACTTACCATAGTGCTGGTAAGCTACTCGCAGTTTGTGAACCTCTCACTTACCATAGTGCTGGTAAGCTACTCGCAGTTTGTGAACCTCTCACTTACCATAGTGCTGGTAAGCTACTCGCAGTTTGTGAACCTCTCACTTACCATAGTTCTGGCAAGCTACTCGCAGTTTGTGAACTTCTCACTTACCATAGTGCTGGTAAGCTACTCGCAGTTTGTGAACCTCTCACTTACCATAGTGCTGGTAAGCTACTCGCAGTTTGTGAACTTCTCACTTACCATAGTGCTGGTAAGCTACTCGCAGTTTGTGAACCTCTCACTTACCATAGTTCTGGCAAGCTACTCTCAGTTTGTGAACCTCTCACTTACCATAGTTCTGGCAAGTTACATCGCAGTTTGTGAACTTCTCACTTACCATAGTGCTGGTAAGCTACTCGCAGTTTGGACCCCAATAGGATTGCTTGCTATAGTTCTAGCAAGTTCACCTGCACCATTCGGATCATTTGTCCTAGTTTGGACAATTCACCTGCACAATTTGGATCATTTGCCCTGGTTCGGACAAATTTCCTGCACCATTTGGATCATTTATCCTAGTTTGGACAATTCACCTGCACCATTTGGATCATTTGCCCTGGTTCGGACAAATTTCCTGCACCATTTGGATCATTTGCCCTGGTTCGGACAAGCGTACGACTCGAGGGTTGGAGAAAATACACCTTTCACAACACGAGGGTTGGAGACTAGGCTTTTGTAGTGTGATCTGAATTTTGATGTAACAGTCAGACGAGAACTGACTACCAGACGGGTTTGGATTGCCAATAAAAATTGGGCTTTTGTGATATGTATATGCTAATGCTAATGCTTATGCATGTATGTTGATGTTGATGTCATCCCCTAGATTTTATCTTCTTTGTTTAAACCATATTTGCACCTATACCATGGCTATGCTTATGTCGGCTTGGTAATGTTTATGTATGCGGGTAATGCTTATGCTCATGCGTATGTTTGGTTGATGTTATGAGTGGAACGAAGTAATGTCTTCTATAAGACTACCTGAAAAGGTCTTTTGAATGGATGTGAATGTTTGTCTTGGAGAAGACTACCTGAAGAGGTTCCTAGAATGGATAGAAATTTGTCTTGAAGAAGACAACCTGTAAAGGCTGAGAGATGTCTTAAAAGGACTACCTGAAAAGGTTATTAGGATGATAATGAGCGTTTGTCTTCAACAAGGCTATCCAAAGAGATTTTTTTTTTTGCAACGGATGAGGAATATCTTTAAAGACGACTACCTGAATAGGCTGAAAGATGTCCAAAGAGACTACCTAAAAAGGTTCTTAGTAGGGACAATGAATGTCTTAGAAAAGATTACCTAGAAAGGTTCGTAGAATGTCTTAAAGAAGACCACCTGAGGAAGTTGAAAGATGTCTGAAGAGACTACCTAAAAAAGTTCGTTGAATATCTTAAAGAAGACCGCCTAGAAAGGTTCGTAGAATAAATTAAAGAGGACCACCTGAAGAGGTTGAAAATGTTTTACAAAGACTACCTAAAAAGGTTTGTAGAATATTTTAAAGAAGACCGCCTAGAAAGGAGTTCCTTAAAAGGATGACAATTCGTCTTGAATAAGACTGCCTAAAAGGCCCTTGGAAATAGCGATGATTGTCTTAGAGAAGACTACCTAGAAAGGTTTTTTTTAGAAAATAATGTCTTAAATGACTACCTAGAAAGGTTCTTGGAAAGGATGACAGTTCGTCTTGAATAAGACTGCCTGAGGAGACTCCTAGGAAGGATCGTGAGATTTGTCTTAAAGAAGACTTCCTGAAAAGGTTCTTAGAAAAAGACTGTCTTAAAGAAGACTACCTGAAGAGGAAATTAGAAACGTAATGTCTTTAAAGAAGACTACCTGAAGAGGTTTCTGGAAAAAGGCCATCTTAAAGAAGATTACCTGAAAAGGTGTAATGTATCAACCCATGTATGTAATGCATGATTTATGTATTTGCATGATGCTCCGATGATAGGTTGTTGATAACCAAGCGTATATAGCTCGCCGAGGTTGGATGGTTTGTTTGATAAGATGGGGTGTGATGCTAGCGCGATTTCCCAATACCTGTTTTGTTTGGTCTTTGAAATTGGGAGAAAGATTGATTCGAGGTTGTAAAGTGTGAGAACGCCTTTTCCTTTTGTCGTGCGTCTTGCCCCAGTTTGGCTCTTTTGAATTACTCCACGCTTTTAGCCACGCCTTTAAACCCCTTTTTTTTTTTTTTTTTTTTTTTTTGGGGTTTTTACCTCATGGATTGATATCCAGTGCCCCAACGTTTAGTGAAAAGATGCTTATGATCTCCAAGTTACGAGGGAAGTGCCCCGGGAAATAACCTTGTCATATGCTTTGACGTTTAGATTGAAGGGTGTGCCCCTGTTCTCCAGGTTATGGAAGGTTATCCATAGTATTCTATCCTCTTGAATTTGAATTCTTCCCATGTTTGACATGCCCCTGTTTGAGATTGCTTTGAGATGTGCCCCAAGTCGATTGAACCTTAGGAAGAGTGCCCCTAGTTAATAGGATGTTCGATTGCATGCCCCTTTTAGGAAAACCCTCTAGTCGTGGTTTCCCCATTCAAGAGTCTTTATCGGAAGTGATCACCTTTGTGCTAAGTGTATATTCGTAGACAGTGTTGTACTTTTTGAGAAGTAGCTCCAATGGAATGCGTATGCAAGTTTTGAAATCGAAGTCCGTTATGAATTAGGACTGGATGGTTTTGAAAAGAATGCTTGAAGAAGCATAGTGATTAGAAGTAGTTTTAACAAACATAGGAGTCAGTATAACAAATTCCTGCTTAATATGCTTTCGTAGTTAACCTTGCCTCGATTAGGACTTTTAAATGTTGTAACTTGGCCTGGTTCATGTTTTAAGAAACAATGGATATAAGGCTCAAAATTTTATTTATCCCACCCCTTTCTCCTTGATGTTCTCCAGATCCTAAAATTCGCCTAATTCAATGAATGCGCTTTGTTTGTAAGAGAATCGTTTTTTTTTTTATGTTTAAGCAAAAGCCTTAGTAGAGATCCAAGCATTGATGATTTAGCAGTCACAAGTTTATCCTTTGTATTTCACCTTTGTTTTTTTATCCCTTATTTTTGCATGAACCAACTCTTTTGAGTTTGGTCCATCGGGATGCCCTTATTTTTGCCTAAGTCATTTTTGTTTTCTTTCATGGAATTTTTGTTTTGACTTAGCGGGCGTTTTTCTTTTGAAAGCTCCTTTTGAGATATTGATTTTTTGGGATATTGAATACTGTGACTGCCATGTCGATTTTGATTTGTAAGCTTCGCCTTTGATACTTCCTCGATCTTGAATGATGTAATGAGGAAGAAGATTGTTGTGAATGTTATCTCCATTACTTCCTCAATCTTTGATGAATGCGAGGAAGAAAATATGCTTGAACCTTTGCTTTGCTTGATCCTTTGTTTGGATTGAGTGATTCTCTTGACAACCAAAATACACCATTGAATTAATTGAAATCTACCCTGCCCCTGGTTGAAATCAAGGTTTATTTAAAAAGTAGAAGAAAACTCCAACTCCTGGCTCGAGGGGGTAACGAGGGATTAACATCCTTATATCTCCACTGTTTGGGAATGGAAACAATGCCTGTACATCCTCGGCTCGGTCTTACCTTGAAAGCATATATTTAGCTGGACTTAGTTTTTGTATTCGTCATTCTCCCTCAAGTTTGTTAATGACCCTAAAAATAGAAGTGTGTGACTGGAAAGTCATGGTAGTGAGTGAATGAATTGACTCCAAAACCTGCATGGTCATCCCATTAGAATTGTTAATCCGAAGGTACAACTTTTATCTTGAGTGGCACTTAGCGATCGTAGAGGTTGAAATTTTGAGCGTGGCAAAACCTATTGATCCTAGGGGTAATCTCCTTTGTAAATCCATTGACCTCGTTTTTCTTCTTAGCTCTTTAGACTTGTAGAAGTAAGGGCAATCTTGAATTTTCCTTGGGCACGTCAAACCTGTCGGGAATAAATTGTTAGCAGTGGGTTTTCGTCGTTTCGGAACTTCATGAGTTTCCTTAGACTGAACCTCTTTTGCTTTTTCTAAGGATAGTATCACACCATCGGCAACCTTCAGCGTTTGTAAATTGATAAAGGAAATCTATGACCCCTTTTGACCATTGATGGGGAGTTAACATATGTCGCTTTTCCCCATAGGCATCTTTTTTCAGGGTATTGTCCCAGTTGGACTGACCCTTACTCCAGGTTATCGTAGAGCGTCCTTGAAAGTTTGATATGTTCTAAGATGAACCCCTTATAATTAGATACATCTTGAGTGCGTCTATGAGGGAACTCTTTGTTGAACTAATCCTTGCTCGATGACAACCTTTATTGTATTTATAATTCTGTTATGACAAGGCATGGACATGTGGCTAGCATGGTGAAAGACATCCTCTTTTCTTTAGCAAGACTAAGATCTTTTATTCTCCTTGCTCCATAGTCTACGATCCTTTGATTTTATTTTTTGAAGTTTCGGGAAACCGGCTAGCATGGTAAGTGTGGATGCGGGCGAAGATGCAAATGTAAATGCATGAATGCATGAAAATGCAAATGTACGCGTACTCGAGAGACTCCTTATATTGTAACTCCGTGTATGCAATGCAGACGAGTGACATGTAATCCTAGGGATAGCCTTAGAGGCGACATTAGACCCTCTTGGAATCTTTGCAGGATAAATGTTATGACACGCTAAGGGAAATCCCTTGGATTCGAGAGTATGCAGAAGATAGCGGCTAGCGACCGTTCAAGACAGTCACTAAATCTCATGGCCATCGAGAGGCCAATCAACGTGTACCAATGAATTTGTCCCTCGTGGGAAGGTTCTCTATGCGGAACACAACCTATCTAAGGACGATATGGACGAAGAGAAATCCCTACAGGCTAGGGATGTGATGTGTAAATGGAGATCCCAAACTCTACAAGTTAGAGGGTGCGCGGGAACAAGCATGGAGTGACCGTTCAGGACAGTCACTAGATTTCATAGCCGTCGAGAGGCCAATCGAACGCATGATAGTGAAGTAGTCCTTCGGGGAAGGACGCGTCGTTTTGAAAACACACGGGTGTGAAAGAAAATCCCTATAGGCTAGGGAGTGTGTAGGTGTAGGCACGAGGTGACCGTTCGAGACAGTCACTAGATCGCATGGCCATCGAGAGGCCAATTGACGTGCGTTAATGGAAATGTCCTTCGTGGGAAGGACACGCAGTTGTAGATACAAGGATATAAAAGTAGAATCCCTACAGGTTAGGGAGTGCGTAGATGCGGGCGCGGAGTGACTGTTCATGACAGTCATTTAGTCTCATGGCTATCGAGAAGCCAATTGACGTGCGTAAGCGAAGATGTCCTTCGTGGGAAGGACACGTATTTTCAAGAATACGAGGATATAAAAATAAAATCCCTACAGGCTAAGGGATGCATAGATGGTGATGTCCTTCGTGGGAAAGACATGGTCTTTGAAGTTAGAATCCCTACAGGCTAGGGACCACGTAGGGATACCTGCAAAATTGAAACGTATAGACATTCGAAGTATATAAATTGCAAACATATAATGAGCACAAAAGCACAAAAGTCCTAAGTTCATAGGTTCGACGTAGGGGGCTCTAGGGAGCCAACCTTTTTATGGGGGTTCTAGAAGGTCTCATGGGGTCGTTCGTAGCCTCCGAGACTTTTTGTCTCTTTGGGTTTTAGAACAACTCATTTTATCCATGAGGTTCGAATTTTTGGGGTAGGTTCCCGGAGAGATCAGCTAAGTATCCAGTCCAGCCCTCCACAAAGTCAAGCTTCGTTTCGGACCTTTCCAAATACCTAACCCACTCCGAGTGGAGTTATCAGTGAGACTCGTAAGGCGATTCATGTCCCCTTTTGGTCTCAAAGTTAACTCCCACACTTAGGTTTTAACAACAATATAATATACCCAACAGATGCAATAGAAATAGAATATTCACTTAAATAAATATTTAATTACATTGCAGTAATGAAATCGCAGAGGAAAATAAATAAATAAAATTTAAATATTTATACTAACCTCGAAATCCGGCCGCTTATAGTTTAGACAATATATTAAAGCAGCAAATATTTAAAAATATATATTCACAAATAAATGAATAACAAAAAATTAAAAAAAATAGATATTTACAAAAATAAATAAACCCTAATTTTTTGCTAATTAGCCAAACCCTAAAAAGAATTAGCCAAAACCCTAAATAGTTCGCCACAAACCTAAACCCTACCAAAACCTATAGGAGTATAGTAATTCACCATTATAGTTATCCCCAGCAGAGTCGCCAGCTGTAGCAACCTGCCTAAAAATTTTAGCTTTAGAGTCGCCACCTATTCTACCAAGGCGAATAGGAAACCTTACGTAGTTGAGAGATCGGGGTAAGATACTATATTCAGGTCGAGGGAAGGTGTTAGGCACCCTCAACCCTTTCCTAAAGGCTAACATTTAAAGATAAAGGTTTATGGCTAACTGTTAAGGTTTTATAGCTAAAGAATCGAACAGGGGGAAAATTGAGATTTTGTGGAGGGGGACTCGCCTTGTTGCCAAGTGCCTACGTATCTCCTTAGGGAGAATCAGAGTCAACGTAGTTCGGGCGACGGGTTGTACGCCCTTAAGGTTTGAAATTTTATTTGAAGGTTTGAAGTTGTATTGAATGAGGATAAAAATCCGTATTTTGAAATTGAAGTTTGAAAGATGTTTGGAAAGTGTTTTGAAGTTTGGGCGTACAACCCTGATTTGATTTAGCACTATTAACCGCAACGATCAATGGATTCAATCGCCATAGTTAACAGATTAGGAGGTTTGCATCATTACCAATTCAAATCGATTGATTCGATTATCACTAATAATGAATTAATGTATTTTATTATTTTTGTGAATTTTATTTTGTATTGTTACCCCTCATAATCGATTAATACGATTACAAATAATAACAAATTAGAATTAGAACAGTAGAAAGATTAATCATCGCGACTAATAAGATAGTCGAAACCATTTAATCAAATATGATTTGATTTGTAATTTATTTACATGATATTTTAATTAAAATTATCATTGCCCATAACGATTAATCGATTTAATCGACGCGAACAACGAATTAGAACTTTTAATATAAATATCACATAATAATTTATTTATAAAAAATAATAATTATTATACAATTAATATATTAAAAGATATTTTAATTAAAACAAAATAAATAATAGAAATTAATTAAGTATATTAGGATTTAGATCCTGTATGGCAGCCTTGAGGGTACATGGTATAAACCATCAGATCAGGGACGTTAGATTAGGCTGAAGGCACATCCTAGGGTTCAGATTTTGAAGGTGTATGGTAGACATTATGGTTGGCAGCGCATGGGATAAAGGACATAAATCCAGAAAAATAAATGAAAGGGCCAGGGATCGAACCCTGGACCCTTGGGACACACACCACACACGCTTGCCATCCCAACTAAGCTAGTTAGTCGTTTGTCAATCTCGCCCATGATATTATATTGATAATCCAAAAAGACCAAATAGAACAGGCGCCAAATTCAAACACGCCAATAATGCACTGACACCTCATCGTCTTCCTCAAAGAAGACCTGAGTTTCCTGCAACAGTTTGCTACGATTTCGCTACAAAAAATCCTTCGTAGCAACGGCACCAAAAAATAGCGAATAGCCCACGTTTGAGTATAAACTTTTCGCGACCCCATCATCCCCTTCGTCTGAACCTCACGAACATGACTATGCCCTTAAATCCCTCTAATTTCACCCCTAGCAAAAAGCCCCAAATCAAACTCTCCGACCTCGGCTTATAGGAGAACGTTCTGGGGTTATTGATGCAGAGCAATGATCCAAACACGTTCACAATCCCTTGAGGAAGCTTTTGTGATCCTTAAATTGCTTTGAAAACTCCCAATTCTTTGAATCCGATCTTGAGTTTTGGATGAATATTTTTGTTCTAGGCTGTGCTCTTTCTTCCGAATTCTTGAACCCCTATTCTGTTGCCTTGTGTTATGTACTTATAGGAGAATGTAATTAGGTCAACAAAGAGAGCCCAAAGCATTTGCATCCAATATTGCCATGTTTGAAAATTTGATTTTTATTTCTTGAATCCTAAGCTACTATTTTGGTCATGATTTTGTATCAATCCTTTCTCCACCAATAATCCACGAAAATATATGATTTTCAGCCATAAATGTTGATTGAAAGTAATTTATGTGAATATTTTTGACACAATATTTGATTTTCTTTTAATTAAATTACTTTAAATCATTAAAAAAATGAAATAAAATTATATTAATTAAAATAGAAGGCAAAATTTGTGGCATGTGGTTTGGGTAGCTTGTGGACCAAGTTTAAGTCATAGAATATAGGCCCATTTGCAAGAAATCCAACTTAGACCTCCTTTATTTCACATTTGGTCCTCACAAATCGCCCAACTTTGATCAATCATATCTCACTCAATTTTTAAGCTATGAGGGAGTTCTAAGACTTTTTGGAAACCTCAAGAAGTCCTCTATAAGCCACTTTGGATTATATTTTTCATTTGGAGCTTTTATCTTGATCATATCTTCTTTGGGAAAAAACTGCTTTTGGAGGATGCCTGAAAATGACCTGTAATCTTTTGCATTGTATCTCTCAAATGAATCATTTCTAGCCCTGGCTTGTGAGAGACAAAGTTGTAGGGAATCCAATTTCCTTCAAAATAGGCTTTGAGTGGGGAATTTTTGATGTTCCATGTGAAAGTTATGCCCAGTCAAAGTTGGGTTGACTTTCTCCTAAGAAACCCTAATTTGAACCTTTTTGCATCTGTTCATCTCTGAGTTTCTATTAATGGAATCATGATCAATCTTTGATCAAATGATGGTTATTCACCTCTATACTTGATGTTTGACCAATGATCATAGTTTGAATCATGCTTTGATTGCAGTTGACCTTCAAGTTTGAATCAGTTGACTGTGGATCTTGGGGATTGTTTGAGCAAAGCTTTGGCACTGAATCTTGAACCTTGAATCATTGTGAATGGAACATGGAGGGCAAATTTTGGGGTATGACAGCTGCCCCTGTTCAATCTTCTTGAACCTGAAAAGGTAGAAGATGATTGGACACTGAAATGCCCTGAAATTTGCTTGCGTAGGGAAGGAGTTCTGTGGGAGATGGGCTTATAGATGCCACCTATTTGCCTAGCAGGGTACTTGTCTAAAGCATATGCTTTTCAGACCTGGATCATTTGATTGTATTTGAGGAGAGAGGAAGTGATGTCTTACATAAGACTACATGAAGAGGTTCCTGAATAGGGCATATCAAAGGATGATGCGAAGAAGCGTAGGCTTTGAACAATGCTTAGGAAGAATGTCTTGGAGAAGACTAACTGAGGAGTTCTTTAGAAGAACTAAGTGTATCTTAGAAAAGATTGGATAAATATTTTAAGAAAGCTACCTAGAAAGGCATGATATGTATGATATCCTTTTTTCTTTCTTTTTTTTTTTTTTGAATAAAATATGATGCAAGAATGCACATGATGAATGATGAATGAAAAAGAAATAATAAAAATAATGATCCACACATATATATACATATAGCACACAATCACATAAGTTCATAGGTTCGACGTAGCGGCTCTTGGGAGCCAACCTTTTAATAGGGGGGTGTTCTAGAAGGTCTCATGGGGTCGTTCGTAGCCTCCGAGACTTTTTGTCTCTTCGGATTTTAGAACAACTCATTTTATCCATGAGGTTCGAATTTTTGGGTAGGTTCCCGGAGAGATCAGCTAAGTATCCAGTCCAGCCCTCCACAAAGTCAAGCTTCGTTTCGGACCTTTCCAAATACCTAACCCACTCCGAGTGGAGTTATCAGTGAGACTCGTAAGGCGATTCATGTCCCCTTTTGGTCTCAAAGTTAACTCCCACACTTAGGGTTTTAACACTACATAATATATCCAGCAATATATAAAAATATAATAGTCAATAAAAAATATAAATATATTCACATAAGTGATCAGATATAAACATATCCTGAATAATTAAATATTTTTAAATAAAAATAAATAAATAAACAAATTTAAAAAAAATAAGAAATAAAAAATAATTATAAACCCTGAAAAAGGCGCGTTAGCCAAACCCTAAAAAGTTGCCAAACCTAACCTTTCTAGGTAGTCTTCTCTAAGACAATCATCGCTATTTCCAAGGGCCTTTTCAGGTAGTCTTCTTTAAGACATTCCTTTTTCTAAAGTTCCTTTTTAGGTAGTCCTCTTCAAGACATTCTTTTTCTAAGTACCTCTTCGGGTAGTCTTCTTCAAGACATTCTTCTTCTAAGCATCGTTTCAAGTCGTCTTCTTTAAGACATTCTACGAACCTCTTCAGGTGGTCTTCTTTAAGACATCTTTCAACCTTTTCAGGTAGTCGTCTTTAGAGACATCCTTCGGTCCTTGCTAAGAACCTTTTCAGGTAGTCTTATTTAAGACAAACATTCACATCCATTCAAAAAAAAACCTCTTCAGGTAACCTTACAGAAGACATTACTTCGCTCCACTCATTACGTCAACCAAACATACGCATACGCATAAGCATTACCCGCATACATAAACATTACCAAGCCGACATAAGCATAGCCATGGTATAGGTGCAAATATGGTTTAAACAAAGAAGATAAAATCTAGGGGATGACATCAACATCAACATACATGCATAAGCATTAGCATTAGCATATACATATCACAAAAGCCCAATTTTTATTGGCAATCCAAACCCGTCTGGTAGTCAGTTCTCGTCTGACTGTTACATCATTCTCGTATATGGATTGCCAAAAATGATGATGATATGGATGTTGTTCTGATGAAAGGACCTTATACCTATCGAGGAGTGCCTATGATCATTAAGGAATGGAGAGCAGGGTTTGATCTAAGGAAGGACATGATGAGAACGATTCCTATCTGGATAAAGTTCCATATGCTTCCTCTTCACCTGTGGGGGAATTCTAATCTGAGTATGCTGGCTAGTGCGTTTGGGAATCCTATTGTCACAGATGAATGTACCGCCAATAAGCTAAGAGTGTCATATGCTAGAGTTCTTGTAGAAGTTGATATCACTCAAAAACTCTTAGAAGAGATTGCAATCAAAGATAAGGAGGGACAAACTGTAATTCAAAAAGTGGAATATGAGTGGAGGCCAAAGTATTGTGATAAATGCCAAGCAGTTGGGCATAATTGTGAGGCAAGGCAGAAGAAGAAACATTGGCAACCTAAAGGAAAACCTGCTGTTGAAGTTGTGCAACCAGAGGCAAAAGAAGAATCCAATATTGAGGTAACTACTCAACCTGATGCTCCTAGTGTAGGTTTATTTGATGAGACTATCTGGACTGTCATAGGCAAACAAGGCAGTGGTAAAGGGAAGGCTGTTGAGATTGTTGGTACATCCAATCAGGTGATTTGTGAAAATGGCTATGGGATACTAGGTGGATTGAGTGAGCCTCTAGTATCCATAGATAGAGGACCATGTTAACCTCTTGGAATGTTAGGGGGTTAAATAATATTGGGAAGATTAGAGAGGTTAGCTCCCACCTCTCAAGAATCAAGCCCTTTATTAGTATTTTGGTTGAGACTAGAGTTAAAGAGTCTAAAGCAAACAAGGTGCGAGATCAACTTAATTTGACTGTTAGTTATTTTGACAACTATAGCTCACATCCCAATGGTAGAATTTGGATGTCTTGGGATACTAGTAAAATTGACTTGAGGTTTATAGAGTGTTCAAGCCAGCATCTTCACTGTGGTGTCTATTCTTTAAAAGGTGATTTCCTATTCTGGTTGACAGGGATCTATGCTCACAATCAGCTTGACTTAAGAAGAAGACTTTGGAAGAATATTCTGAATATCCATGCGAAACAATCAGGTCCTTAGTGTATTATAGGGGATTTTAACAATGTGTTAACTGCCCAAGATAGAACTGGAGGGAAGTTGGTTCAAGTTGCAGAATATGCTGACATAGAGAATATGATGCAAATCACTCAACTGTCTGAAATGGATAGTGTTGGAGATTATTATACCTGGTCCAGTCGTCAGGTGGCTGGAACAATTTATTCTAGGATTGATAGGGCCTTATGTAATGTGGAGTGGTTCTTGAAGTACAGTGATCATGTCCTGAATATCCTGCCTCCCAACCTTTCTGATCATTCAATGCGGTATGTCAAAGGTCCTAAAGTGCAGATGAGAAATAACAGATTTAAATTCAACAACTATCTCTTGGAAGTAGTTGGTTTTCAGGAGATGGCTCAGAAATCATGGGAGAAACCTGTTAGGGGTGAACCTATGCAGGCCCTATGGCTGGAACTTAAAAGGTTGAAATATGCTGTGAAGGAATTCAGCAAGAATGTAGGGAATATCTAGACTAAAATTAAGGAAACCAGAGATAACCTTCATGCTGCTCAAGCTGCCCTTGCATCCAACAGGAATGATAGTAATTTGATTGAGGAAATAAAAGGCCTTTCAGATGATCTCATTAGATATCATGAGTTTGAGGTTGCTAGACTCATTCAAAGGACCAAAATCAACTGGATCAGAGATGGTGATGAAAGCTCAAAGTTTTTCTTTGCTTATCTCAAAGCTAGACAAAACAAGAGTGGTATCAGTTTTTTGCAAAATGATAAGGGAGATATCATTGATGATCAGCAAGGCATTGAGAGGGAAGTGATGAGATTCTATGGTAGCCTAATGGGTGATTGCTCTAAGAGAGTGAAACACATTGATATTGAAGCAATGAGGGAGGGTAGCCAGTTGGATTTGCATCACAAACAGTTCCTTATCAGTCAGATTTACCACAAAGAGATTGATGATGCTATAAAGGACATTGGAGACTATAAATCTCCAAGCAGTGATGGTTTTAATGCTAAGATTTTTAAACACTGCTGGCACTTTATGAAAGATGATATTAGGGCTGCTGTATATGATTTTTTCAGAACTGGTAGTATGCACAGGCAGTTTAATAACACTATTGTGACTCTAATTCCTAAAGGTGATAGTGCCAAGAATATAAAGGACTATAGACCCATTGCTGGCTGTAATGTCTTTGTAAAGATTTTTTCTAAGATTCTTACTGGCAGATTGAGGAAAGTATTACCTGATGTCATTAGCAAGAACCAAGCTGCCTTCCTTGCTGGACAGGATATTCATAGTCATATTCATTTGGCTTTTGAACTCATTCAAGGCTATGGTAGGAAGAATGGTATGTGAATACAAGATTACACTCAAAGATGTTTTTGATTTATGGCAAACTCAAATGAGCAGTCAAACAACAAGGAGGAATTTGATCACTCATGAAAGCACAAGGTGATCCACCATGCATATAAGTCGACTCAACACAAGCTGGACATGAAAAATGCAGAAAATCAGCTGTTAGGTCGACCTACTGTCAACCTAGGTCGACCTAAAATGAAGGAAAATCCATATACCTCTGCTAGGTCGACCCACAGACTATTTAGGTCGACTCAAAATGAAGAAAGCTTCACATCAGTCTGCTAGGTCGACCTACATGGCAACTAGGTCGACCTAATCTGTGAAAAAGTCCCCAGAACGCATCAGAAAAGGATTCTGGTCGACCTACTCCTTCAACAGGTCGACCTAACTGAGAGAAAAATTCTGCAAGCTCTGTTAGGTCGACCTAAGCACTACAAGTGGTCGACCTAACTGATCAAGAAAGTTCAAAAATCAGTTTTTCTTGGTTCTAACTGTTATGCAATCATATATATTGTGCAAGGGTAATTATTCAATCAACAAAAACGACTGAAAGATACACAAACGCTTCTCATCTTCGTTCTTCATCATCTCCAACACAATTACACATAATCATTCTTGCGTTGCGGGTTAGTGATGAGTTCGATAACGTCCATGGAACGGAATTGAAGATTCCTAGTGGGTGAAGGTTCGTGGGGTTTGTTGGTGAATAAAATCTGCGGGTTTTGTCCTCCACGACGGGTGGTTCTTGGGGGTTTTTATCAAGAGGCGTTCATTGAGGATTCGGCTGAGTGTAACGATTGAGGAACGGGGAGTTCAAGGAATCAAGACACTGCAGAAGGGAATCGAAGTGAAGCTCTTGGATAACCTTGATCTTGCTCAAGATTAAGGGGGAAGAAGATTCAAAGGATCGACATAATTGGTTTATCGTTTATCGCTTTGTTATCTTCTTTGTATATACTACTTTCAACATTAATGAAAGATTACCCAATTTCAATTTGGAATTGGGGGCAGACGTAGTCGTAGCGAGGACGATCGACGAACTGCCTAAACAAATATCGTGTTCTTGTCGCTTTTACTTTCTCTTTTACTTTCTGTTCATAATTGGTTATAAGTGCAAAATTGATCAACGATTCGAGTGTTAAAATTGTGAATTAAAGTTCTGCACAAACATCACAATTCACCACAACTTGAATCACTATCAATTTGAACGTATCACCAAGTGTTTGTGTTTTTGCTTAATCCAATCTTACTGCATTGCAAATCAAAGCTGTCAATCTAGAAGTTAATTGGATTTCAGTTGTTAAACGTATTGGTTAGCGATCATATTACTTCACCATCAATTCCACTTACTATTTGGTTTTGAAACACATACGACCTTTGCAATAGCGGTCCAGAATAGACGCAAGTCGATTCAGAACCGCTTTCGCTCAAGTCTGTAGAAAAATCTGTAAAAACTTAGAGAGATCTATTCACCCCCCCTCTAGATCTATAGGCCAGCGTCTAACAAGTGGCATCAAGAGCTCTGGTTTATTCCGTGCTACGTGAAACACTTATTGGAAAGATGGCTTCTGGACCTAAAGGGGCTCATAATAGAGCTCCAGTTTTCAACGGAGAAAACTACGGCTATTGGAAGGATTGTATGTGTGTCCATATCAATGCAATTGATAGGAACATCTGGACAGCTATTGTCAATGGTCCATTTCAGATCACTATGACAAATGCAGCTGGTGCAGTTGTTCCAAAACCAGAAGATACTTGGAATGCTGAAGATGAAAAGAAATATGCATACGATTGGAAAGCGAGAAACATTCTAATCTCAGCTCTAGGAGTTGATGAATACTATCGCGTTTCCCATTGTAGATCAGCTAAAGCTATGTGGGACACATTGCAAGTTGCCCACGAGGGAACGGATGATGTCAAACTAGCTAGGATCAATACGTTAACTCAAGAGTTCGAACTTTTCCACATGGAAGATGGTGAAACCATCGAAAGCATGCAGAAAAGATTCGTTCACCTGAAAAATCGATTAAATTCTCTTGATAGACCTGTTTCCAATGCAGTTGCTACTAACAAAATCTTAAGGTGTTTGAACAGGGAATGGCAGCCCAAAGTTACAGCAATTAAGGAAGCAAATGATCTCAACACTTTAGACATTACCACTCTCTTTGGTAAACTAGAGGAACATGAACAGCATCTTAAATGCCTTGACATGCATGAGAAGAGGACAAAGAAAGAAAAGAACATGGAGAAAGAGGTAGAGAAGAAGTCAATAGCTCTAAAAGCTTCGAGCTCCAAGACCTCAAAACGAGAGCCAAAGGATAGTGAGACTAGTGATGACGAAGACTCCGATGATGAAGAAATGGGACTGTTTGTGCGAAGGTACAACAAGTATATAAAGAAAAATGGAGCAAAACATTCTGACAAAGGATTGATCAACTATAGAAAGCAATCAAAAAGGTTCAACCAAGATGACTCTAACAATGGAAAGATCAAAGGTCTTTGCTTCAATTGTGGAAAAGCCGGTCATTACAAACCGGATTGTCCATACCTTAAGAAAGAAAAGGAGAAGAACCAAAGCAAAGATCATAACAAATCTAAAAGAGCTTACATAGCATGGGAAAGTGATTCATCTAGTGAAGACTCATCAAGCGATGAAGAAGAATCGGTAAACTTATGTCTTACAGCTCATCAACACAAGAAAAAGAAACGTGTAAGTCATCTTAAACCTGAACTTGTAGATAAGGTATCTCATGATCAATTAAAATTAGCTTTTGAAGAACTACATAGAGATGCAATTGAAGCTTTCAAACTTTTGGCCTCAAATAAGAAAATCTTTTCATACCTTGAATCAAAAGTTGAGAAGACCGAAAAGGATATGGAAGCTTTAAAACAATCTATGTTAGACATTCAAAAGGATAAAGTTGATATTGATCCTACGTCATGGTTTGGTTGTGAGACATGTCATATTTGGCAAAAAGAAGTAAGAGATCTAAAAGTCAAGTTAGACAAGGCTCTACAACCAAAAATAACTTTTGCAGTTGATCCAAATAAGTTCAAAAGATCATATACTCCGTTATATAGTAAATACACTTTTGTACCTAAAGTATCAACTAGCAAGACAGCACACTCTCATCATATTACCTGTCATTATTGTTGCAAAAAGGGTCATACCATTGAAAAATGCAAATTTAGGAGAATCTTAGTTCCTAAAGGAGTGTTTCAATGGTTGCCTAAGTGCAACACATTATGTACTCACCAATTAGGACCCAATGAAGATTGGGGACCTTCCACTCTAAATTAATCTTGCAGGAAAAGTGTCTTGACATCATTGATAGGTGATGATCCCATTGATAAAGGATGTTCAAGACACATAAAAGAAGGCATATCTCTCTTGGTATGTCATCTATGAAGACAGTTTGAAGAATCATACTTGGCAAAGGAAACATAGGTGTCCTAGCCATAGCAAATGTATGAGATACATTACAAATACAGATATTCCGAGAAACACATAGGACGCAGTACTTGATGTGCAAATTGGCAAGTTGCATTGCAAAGAGATTTTAAACCTATTCTTAGCAGAATATTGTTTGGGACTATGTCCAGCATCCGGGAGAACATCGAGTAATTGATACTAGATAAGTTTTTCGCAAGAATCAACCTGTGAAACATTCCATCAAAACAATTCAATATCAAATCTAGGAGTATGGCACACTGACAAGAAGACTCCACACAATGATGACAAAACACCTACATATTGAGAAAGCGGTAACATGTTTATTGTTCACTTCCAAAAATTTTATTGATGCTATAATATGCTATCAATTAACATGCTTATAGTGACTTCATGTGCTCTTATCTACTCTTCTCAAATACTTATGTATATGTGCTCATCATTTCATTCATAACATACAATGGTTGTGCATTCAAGCAAATGACAAAACAAAAATACATCATATAGAAACATTTCTAAGGCATTTTCATCATTGAAAGCAACTTAGGTCGACCTACCCTGTATTTGAGTCGACCTACATAAGAAGCTTCTTTAGAAAAACCAAAAAGTTCCAGTTGCGTCGACCTACTCACAAATTAGGTCGACCTAATTTGGTCAGTTTTCATGTTACTTCTGTTAGGTCGACCCAACCTCACCTTAGGTCGACCTACTGCGTTAAGTTTTCCAAATTTGGGTCTGTTAGGTCGACCCGACCCATCCTTATTCACTCAAAACATTCCATCTTTGCATTCCCTCTCATCCTCATCACATTTGGTACGGCTAACCCTAACTCCTCAAACTCAAAAACTGTTCAAAATCATCCTTCTTACACAAAATCATCAACAACTATGCCTCCAAAATCAAGAAAGGGAAAGGAAGTTGCATCTGGATCATCCTCACAACCGGTAAGTGCTGTAGCCCTTGTTCACCCTGATTGTAGAGATAACTTTGAAAAATGGCAAATGAAAAGGAAAGTAGTAAAGCAGTACATTTTCAATCAACATATTGCTAAAAATATGCATATTCCTGAAGTTGTGAGTCTTATTGAGCATCAAAATGTTCATCCCCTTTTGGAATGTGCCACACCATACTGTGAGAATACTGTTAGGGCATTCTATGCAGGGTTCACAAGAGAAGCAGGCTGTAATTTTAGGTTTAAGATGGGGTCAAGATCTCATATCGTTGACAAACGTGCTTGGATCAGTATCTTTGGTCTCAACATTGTAGGCGATGAATTACGTATAGAAGACGGGGACGTACCGGGAGTCTATGATCATGTGGCCTACATGAAGTCTATCCTCAAAGATCCTTCCGTCTTTGACAAACCTAATGAAACAATAACAGCCGGTCACCTGAAGAGAGATCCTAGGCTTCTAAATTGGGTCATCTCAAGAGTCATTCGACCACGAGCAGGCGGATTTTCCAGAATTGAAAGGAATGAGATTATGTTGATGTACTTGATTCAAAACAGAACACGTGTGCACTGGCCACACTTTCTGACTGCTAAGTTTGAGGAAGTAAAGCAGAAGACTACCGCTCTTTGTTATGGCTCGATCATACAAACAATTGTGAACCATTTCGGCATGAAGCTCGATGGATTATCATACATTAGCATGAAACAGAACCAGGACTTTTCCCAAACAACCTTAACTCTCATGGGATATCATTGGGATCCAAATAGGGGAACCTATTATCTCATTCAAAAGGGGACCGGAAAAATCATCTACAACTATGATGATCCTACAGAATTTGGTCACACTGCAGAAAATGAAGAAGAAGGAAATGATCAAGAAATAGCAAATGATGAGGATCATACCATGGAAGATGCAGCTCATGACACGGATGCAAATTGGAGATATGTTCCGCCACAACAAGAGGATATCCCTTGGGGATACACAGCTCCACCTCCTCCTGATCAATCCAACATAATTTCTATGCTTGAAGCTATGCAACTTCAACAACAGCAGAATTTTGAAACTCAACAGCTTCAATTTCAAACAATGCAGCAGCTTCAACAAGAGAGATATGAGGAACAACAACGTCAATATCAATCGTTGTACGGCTTGGTTCAGGAACAAAAGAACGATTTTGAGACGTTTGCATCAAACTCTGTATTGAGGCAGAATCAGTTTGAAGAAACGGCATTGCATCGCCATGCTAACATAAGCCAAAGCTTCAACACTCTTAACATGTCTGTGCTGGATTTGTTGGAACAGGTTGAGGAAGATCGACCTCATACATTTCAAAGAGGAAGAGGAAGAAGGGGAAGGCGTTAGGACATATCGTTTATCATATCATCATTTCATTGCATTTCATGTCATTAAGTTCTTTTTGTTAAAACATTATATGATGTAATACTCTGTGGTGTCTTTTATTAATCTCTTGGACTACTATGTATGTTGTTGGTTTTCTTTAAAACATGTTTAGTTCTTATGATTTCACCATTTACATGTTATCTATCTCTATGACTATCGGTATTCTTTATTTCTCTTGTTACTCTCCTACTCTGTTTTCCTGTTTCTCTTTTTGATGTTGTCAAAGGGGGAGATAAATACAATAGAGGCTGAGTGTACGGGGGAGCTTTGTGATGCTGAGTGTACGGGGGAGCTTTGTGAAGAGACTTCTTGGTTGAGAGATAGATGCTGGATGTACGGGGGAGTCTTGTTGAGTCTTCATCACTTACTACCAAAGCTTTTGAGTATTGGTTTGCCATCATCAAAAAGGGGGAGTTTGTGAATACAAGATTACACTCAAAGATGTTTTTGATTTATGGCAAACTCAAATGAGCAGTCAAACAACAAGGAGGAATTTGATCACTCATGAAAGCACAAGGTGATCCACCATGCATATAAGTCGACTCAACACAAGCTGGACATGAAAAATGCAGAAAATCAGCTGTTAGGTCGACCTACTGTCAACCTAGGTCGACCTAAAATGAAGGAAAATCCATATACCTCTGCTAGGTCGACCCACAGACTATTTAGGTCGACTCAAAATGAAGAAAGCTTCACATCAGTCTGCTAGGTCGACCTACATGGCAACTAGGTCGACCTAATCTGTGAAAAAGTCCCCAGAACGCATCAGAAAAGGATTCTGGTCGACCTACTCCTTCAACAGGTCGACCTAACTGAGAGAAAAATTCTGCAAGCTCTGTTAGGTCGACCTAAGCACTACAAGTGGTCGACCTAACTGATCAAGAAAGTTCAAAAATCAGTTTTTCTTGGTTCTAACTGTTATGCAATCATATATATTGTGCAAGGGTAATTATTCAATCAACAAAAACGACTGAAAGATACACAAACGCTTCTCATCTTCGTTCTTCATCATCTCCAACACAATTACACATAATCATTCTTGCGTTGCGGGTTAGTGATGAGTTCGATAACGTCCATGGAACGGAATTGAAGATTCCTAGTGGGTGAAGGTTCGTGGGGTTTGTTGGTGAATAAAATCTGCGGGTTTTGTCCTCCACGACGGGTGGTTCTTGGGGGTTTTTATCAAGAGGCGTTCATTGAGGATTCGGCTGAGTGTAACGATTGAGGAACGGGGAGTTCAAGGAATCAAGACACTGCAGAAGGGAATCGAAGTGAAGCTCTTGGATAACCTTGATCTTGCTCAAGATTAAGGGGGAAGAAGATTCAAAGGATCGACATAATTGGTTTATCGTTTATCGCTTTGTTATCTTCTTTGTATATACTACTTTCAACATTAATGAAAGATTACCCAATTTCAATTTGGAATTGGGGGCAGACGTAGTCGTAGCGAGGACGATCGACGAACTGCCTAAACAAATATCGTGTTCTTGTCGCTTTTACTTTCTCTTTTACTTTCTGTTCATAATTGGTTATAAGTGCAAAATTGATCAACGATTCGAGTGTTAAAATTGTGAATTAAAGTTCTGCACAAACATCACAATTCACCACAACTTGAATCACTATCAATTTGAACGTATCACCAAGTGTTTGTGTTTTTGCTTAATCCAATCTTACTGCATTGCAAATCAAAGCTGTCAATCTAGAAGTTAATTGGATTTCAGTTGTTAAACGTATTGGTTAGCGATCATATTACTTCACCATCAATTCCACTTACTATTTGGTTTTGAAACACATACGACCTTTGCAATAGCGGTCCAGAATAGACGCAAGTCGATTCAGAACCGCTTTCGCTCAAGTCTGTAGAAAAATCTGTAAAAACTTAGAGAGATCTATTCACCCCCCCTCTAGATCTATAGGCCAGCGTCTAACATGGTACTCCTAGATGTATGTTTCAGATTGATCTCCAAAAAGCATATGATATGGTTCATTGGAGATCATTAGAGGACATTATGAAGGAGATGGGTTTTCCTAGCATCTTTGTTGGTTGGATTATGAATCTGGTTTCCACTGTGAATTATGTGTTCAAGGTTAATGGAGCTATCACTGATAGTATGCAGGCTAAGAGAGGCATTAGGCAGGGTGACCCTGTCTCTCCTCTTCTTTTTGTGATAATGATTGAATATCTCAATAGGTGTATGTTGAAGATGCAAAAGAACACTGATTTTAAGCACCATGCTAAATGCAAGAGTCTGGCAATCACTAATCTTCCATTTGCTGATGATATTTTACTATTTTGTAGGGGTGATGTGGATTCTGTTAGCATTATGATGAATACCTTTACTCAATTTTCTGATTCAACAGGGCTCATCTTTAATCCCAAGAAGTGCAAGGCTTTCTATGGCAGCTTAGATGAGGCTAGCAAGAGTAGGATCAGAACTATTACTGGTTTTGATGATGGTGCTTTCCCAGTCAAGTATTTAGGAGTGCCTCTCCATAGTTGTAAGCTTGGTATACAACATTACCTTCCACTCATTGATAGAATCACTAGCTGTGTCAGACATTGGTCCTCCAAGCTTTTGAGTTATGCAGGCAGAATGCAATTGATTAGAAGTGTTATTGGCTCTATAGCACAATATTGGATGCTGAATTTTCCATTGCCTAAAGCTGTCTTAAGAAGTATAGATTCTATTTGCAGAACTTTCTTATGGACAGGGAAAACTGACAAAAGTAGGAAGAGTCCTGTTGCATGGAGTAAGGTATGCAGTCCTATCAAACAGGGTGGTCTTGGTTTGCTTAATTTGAATGTTTGGAATCAAGCTGCCCTATTGAAGTGTCTATGGGATATTTGTAACAAAAGTGACAGATTGTGGATTCAATAGATCCATAAGATTTATGTAAAAGGAAGAGATATTATGACTATAAGTGCAGGCCTGAATTGGACTTGGAAGATGAAGAAAATTCTGAAAGAAAGGGGAAGTCTGGACAGGATCCAACAGCAATGGGATCGTATGTTGAATGTTGGGAAATTTTCTATGAGGAGTGCCTACCATATGCTAATGGATAGTAATCAAAGTGTGTGTTGGCAGGGACTGATGAAACATAATCTAGCACGGCCAAGAGCAAGAATTACCTTATGGCTGCTTTGCCATGGTCATTTAGCTACAAAGAGAGGCTTTGTAGATTTGGTATTATTGGAGATTCGATGTGCAGTATGTGTGGTCAAGAGGAAGAAAATGCAGATCATGTGTTCTTCTCTTGTGTTAAAACTGCTGGCATTTGGGCTGGAGTTATGCATTGGCTTGGTACTTGTCATCAGGTTCATGTTTGGAGAAAAGATATACAATGGATCCTTGCTCATACTAAGGGTAAAGGATGGAGGGCTCGGTTATTCCAATTGGCGGTGACTGAGACTGTACATGAAGTATGGTTGTATAGGAATGCAACTGTTTTTAGTAAAGAAAATTATAGTAAGAATACCTTAGAAAAAATTATTGATAATATTGTGTATAGAGGGTGGAAAAATAGGAAAATTGGTATGCATATAGCCAATTTAATGCTATAGGATGATAGGTTTGGGCTGAATCCTTTGGATTGCTGTGTTTGTAAAGTTTTTTGAATTAATATATTTTTGGTTCAAAAAAAAAAGATTTAAT